>NW_027669272.1:812500-815000 GCF_964194185.1 Rhinolophus hipposideros
CCTAGCCACAGCTCCCACTCCTGGCCCTAGGCCTACTCCGAGGTTTACCTCGACACCCACCCCTTGCTCTATGCCTACCCCAGCGCTACGCCTACCGCTCTCAATAGCCCTAGCTCGGGCCCTAGACCAACGCCCATGGCTCCCTCTAGTCCGAGGCCTAGAACTTGCCCGTCGCTGACCAGTACACCTTGCCCTTGTTAGGGTTAGGGTTAGGGTTAGGGTTAGGGTTAGGGTTAGGTTTTGGATTAGGGTTTAGGGTTAGGGTTAGGGTTAGGTTTGGTGTTAGGGTTAGGGTTAGGGTTTGGGTTGGTGTTAGGTTTAGGGTTAGGGTTAGGGTTAGTGTTAGGGTTAGGGTTGGTGTTATGGTTAGGGTTAGGGTTAGGGTTAGGGTTAGGGTTAGGGTTAGGATTAGGGTTAGGGTTGGTGTTAGGGTTAGGGTTAGGTTTAGGGTTACGGTTAGGGTTGGTGTTAGGGTTAGGGTTAGGGTTAGGGTTAGGATTGGTGTTTGGTATAGGGTTAGGGTTAGGGTTAGGGTTAGGGTTACGGTTGGTGTTAGGGTAGGGTTAGGGTTAGGGTTAGTGATAGGGTTAGGGTTAGGGTTAGGGTTAGGATTAGGGTTAGGGTTAGGGTTGGTGTTAGGGTTAGGGTTAGGGTTAGGGTTAGTGTTGGTGTTAGGCATAGGGTTAGGGTTAGGGTTAGGGTTAGGGTTAGGGTTGGTGTTAGGTTTAGGGTTAGGGTTAGGTTTAAGGTTAGGGTTAGGATTAGGGTTAGGGTTGGTGTTAGGGTTAGGGTTAGGGTTAGGGTTAGTGTTAGGGTTGGTGTTAGGGTTAGGGTTAAGGTTAGGGTTAGGGTTTGGGTTAGGGTTGGTGTTAGGGTTAGGGTAAGGGTTAGGGTTAGGGTTAGGGTTAGGATTAGGGTTAGGGTTGGTGTTAGGGTTAGGGTTAGGGTTAGGGTTAGTGTTAGGGTTGGTGTTAGGGTTAGGGTTAGGGTTAGGGTTAGTGTTGGTGTTAGGTATAGGGTTAGGGTTAGGGTTAGGGTTAGGGTTAGGGTTGGTGTTAGGGTTAGGGTTAGGGTTAGGGTTAGGGTTAGGGTTAGGGTTAGGATTAGGGTTAGGGTTGGTGTTAGGGTTAGGGTTAGGGTTAGGGTTAGTGTTGGTGTTAGGCATAGGGTTAGGGTTAGGGTTAGGGTTAGGGTTAGGATTAGGGTTAGGGTTGGTGTTAGGGTTAGGGTTAGGGTTAGGGTTAGTGTTAGGGTTGGTGTTAGGGTTAGGGTTAGGGTTAGGGTTAGGGTTGGTGTTAGGTATAGGGTTAGGTTTAGGGTTAGGTTTAGGGTTAGGGTTGGGGTTAGGGTTAGGGTTAGGGTTAGGGTTAGTGTTAGGGTTAGGGTTAGGGTAGGGTTAGGATTAGGATTAGGGTTGGTGTTAGGTATAGGGTTAGGGTTAGGGTTAGGGTTAGGGTTGGTTTTAGGGTTAGGGTTGGTGTTAGGGTTAGTGTTTGGGTTAGGATTAGGGTTGGTGTTAGGTTTAGGGTTAGGGTTAGGGTTAGGGTTGGTGTTAAGGTTAGGGTTAGGGTTCTGGTTCGTGTTAGGCATAGGGTTAGGGTTAGGGTTAGGGTTAGTGTTAGGGTTGGTGTTAGGGTTAGGGTTAGGGTTAGGGTTAGTGTTGGTGTTAGGGTTAGGGTTAGGGTTAGGATTAGGGTTAGGGTTGGTGTTAGGGTTAGGGTTAGGTTTAGGGTTAGGGTTGGTGTTAGGGTTAGGGTTAGGGTTAGGGTTAGGGTTAGGGTTGGTGTTAGGGTTAGGGTTAGGGTTAGGGTTAGTGTTAGGGTTAGGGTTAGGGTTAGGGTTAGGTTACCCCGAGCACTACCCCTCGCCCTAGGCCTACGCCTAGCACTACCTCTGGTCCTACCCCTACCCTTGTCCCTACAGCTAACCCTACCCATAGGCCCACCCCCATCCCTACGCCTAGCCACAGGTCCCACTCCTGGTCCTAAGCCTACTCCGAGGTTTACCCCGACACCCACCCCTTGCCCTTTGCCTACCCCAGCGGTACGCCTACCTCTCCCACTAGCCCTACCTCGGGCCCTAGACCAACGCCCATGGCTCCTTCTAGTCCGAGGCCTAGAACTTGCCCGTCGCTGACCAGTACACCTTGCCCTTGTTAGGGTTAGGGTTAGGGTTAGGGTTAGGGTTAGGGTTTAGGGTTAGGGTTAGGGTTAGGGTTGGTGTTAGGGTTAGGGTTAGGGTTAGGGTTAGGGTTGGTGTTAGGTTTAGGGTTAGGGTTAGGGTTAGGGTTACGGTTAGGGTTAGGGTTAGGGTTAGGGTAAGGGTTAGGGTTAGGGTTGGTGTTAGGTATAGGGTTAGGGTTAGGGTTAGGGTTAGGGTTAGTGTTGGTGTTAGGGTTAGGGTTAGGGTTAGGGTTAGTGTTAGGGTTAGGGTTAGGGTTAGGGTTAGGATTCGGGTTAGGGTTGGTGTTAGGGTTAGGGTTAGGTTTAGGGTTAGGGTT
>NW_027669272.1:820000-832500 GCF_964194185.1 Rhinolophus hipposideros
CACTACCTCTGGTCCTACTCCTACCCCTGGTTCTACAGCTCCGCCTACTTATAGGCCCACCCCCATCCCTACCCCTATCCACAGCTCCCACTCCTGGCCCTAGGCCTACTCCGAGGTTTACCTCGACACCCACCCCTTGCTCTATGCCTACCCCAGCGCTACGCCTACCGCTCCCACTAGCCCTACCTCCGGCCCTAGACCAACGCCCAGTGCTCACTCTAGTCCGAAGCCTAGCACTTACCCGTCGCCAACCGGTACACCTTGCCCTACCTATAGCCAGAGCACTAACCCGTGTCCTACGAAATCACCCTGGACCCACCATTAGCCACACCCTAATCAGCCCTACATCCGTTCGGAGTCCTAGGACTACCCGGAGCCATTTCGTGACACCTACCCCTAGTCCTCGGCCAACCCCTAGCACTACCACTAGTCCTAGGCTTAACATGGGCCCTAACCCTAACACTGCCCGTGGGCCTCTGCCAAACACTAGCCCTTCAACTAACCCTACCCCGAGCACTACCCCTCGTCCTAGGCCTACGCCTAGCACTACCTCTGGTCCTACCACTACCCCTGGCCCTACAGCTCCCCCTACCCATAGGCCCACCCCCAACCCTACCACTAGCCACAGCTCCCACTCCTGGCCCTAGGCCTACTCCGAGGTTTACCTCGACACCCACCCCTTGCCCTATGCCTACCCCAGCGCTACGCCTACCGCTCTCACTAGCCCTATCTCGGGCCCTAGACCAACGCCCATGGCTCCTTCTAGTCCGTGGCCTAGAACTTGCCCGTCGCTGACCAGTACACCTTGCCCTTGTTAGGGTTAGGGTTAGGGTTAGGGTTAGGATTAGGGTTTAGGGTTAAGGTTAGGGTTAGGGTTGGTGTTAGGGTTAGGGTTAGGGTTAGGGTTAGGGTTGGTGTTAGGTTTAGGGTTAGGGTTAGGGTTAGGGTTAGGGTTAGGGTTGGTGTTAGGGTTAGGGTTAGGGTTAGGGTTAGTGTTAGGGTTAGGGTTAGTGTTAGGGTTAGGATTAGGGTTAGGGTTGGTGTTAGGGTTAGGGTTAGGTTTAGGGTTAGGGTTCGTGTTAGGCATAGGGTTAGGGTTAGGGTTAGGGTTAGGGTTAGGGTTGGTGTTAGGGTTAGGGTTAGGGTTAGGGTTAGGGTTGGTGTTAGGGTTAGGGTTAGGGTTAGGATTAGGGTTAGGGTTGGTGTTAGGGTTAGGGTTAGGGTTAGGGTTGGTGTTAGGGTTAGGGTTAGGGTTAGGGTTAGGGTTAGTGTTAGGGTTGGTGTTAGGGTTAGGGTTAGGGTTAGGATTAGTGTTAGGGTTAGGGTTAGGGTTAGGGTTAGGTGACCCCGAGCACTATCCCTCGCCCTAGGCTTACGCCTAGCCCTACCTCTGGTCCTACCCCTACCCCTGTCCCTACAGCTCCCCCTACCCATAGGCCCACCTCCATCCCTACCCTAGCCACAGCTCCCACTCCTGGTCCTAGGCCTACTCCGAGGTTTACCCCGACACCCACCCCTTGCTCTTTGCCTACCATAGCGCTACACCTACCCCTCCCACTAGCCCTACCTCGGGCCCTAGACCAACGCCCAGTGCTCACTCTAGTCCGAAGCCTAGCACTTCCCGTCGCCAACCGGTACACCTTGCCCTACCGATAGCCAGAGCACTAACCCGTGTCCTACGAAATCACCCGGGACCAACCATTAGCCACACCCTAATCCAGCCCTACATCCGTTCGGAGTCCTAGGACTACCCGGAGCCCTCCCGTGACAGTTACCCCTAGCCCTCGGCCATCTCCTACCACTACCACTAGTCCTAGGCCTAACATGAGCCCTAAATCTAACACTGCCCGTGGGCCTCTGCCAACCACTAGCCCTTCACCTAACCCTACCCCGAGCACTACCCCTCACCCTTGGCCTACGCCTAGCACTACCTCTGGTCCTACGCCTACCCCTGTCCCTACAGCTCCCCCTACCCATAGGCCCACCCCCATCCCTACCCCTAGCCACAGCTCCCACTCCTGGTCCTAGGCCTACTCCGAGGTTTACCCCGACACCCACCCCTTGCTCTTTGCCTACCATAGCGCTACGCCTACCCCTCCCACTAGCCCTACCTCGGGCCCTAGACCAAAGCCCAGTGCTCAATGTAGTCCGAAGCCTAGCACTTGCCCGTCGCCAACCGGTACACCTTGCCCTACCTATAGCCAGAGCACTAACCCGTGTCCTACAAAATCACCCTGGACCCACCATTAGCCACACCCTAATCAGCCCTACTTCCGTTTGGAGTCCTAGGACTACCCGGAGCCATTTCGTGACACCTACCCCTAGACCTCGGCCAACCACTACCACTACCACTAGTCCTAGGCTTAACATGAGCCCTAACCCTAACACTGCCCGAGGGCCTCTGCCAAACACTAGCCCTTCAACTAACCCTACCCCGAGCACTACCCCTCGCCCTAGGCCTACGCCTAGTACTACCTCTGGTCCTACCACTACCCCTGGCTTTACAGCTCCCACTACCCATAGGCCCACCCCCAACCCTACCACTAGCAACAGCTCCCACTCCTGGCCCTAGGCCTACTCCGAGGTTTACCTCGACACCCACCCCTTGCCCTATGCCTCCCCCAGCGCTACGCCTACCGCTCTCACTAGCCCTAGCTCGGGCCCTAGACCAACGCCCATGTCTCCTTCTAGTCCGAGGCCTAGAACTTGCCCGTCGCTGACCAGTAGACCTTGCCCTTGTTAGGGTTAGGGTTAGGGTTAGGGTTAGGGTTAGGGTTAGGATTAGGGTTTAGGGTTAGGGTTAGGGTTAGGGTTGGTGTTAGGGTTAGGGTTAGGTTTAAGGTTAGGGTTGGTGTTAGGTTTAGGGTTAGGGTTAGGGTTAGGTTTACGGTTAGGGTTAGGGTTAGGGTTAGGGTTAGGGTTGGTGTTAGGTATAGGGTTAGGGTTAGGGTTAGGGTTAGGGTTAGGGTTGGTGTTAGGGTTAGGGTTAGGGTTAGAGTTAGGGTTAGGGTTAGGGTTAGTGTTAGGGTTAGGGTTAGTGTTAGGGTTAGGATTAGGGTTAGGGTTGGTGTTAGGGTTAGGGTTAGGTTTAGGGTTAGGGTTCGTGTTAGGGTTAGGGTTAGGGTTAGGGTTAGGGTTGGTGTTAGGGTTAGGGTTAGGGTTAGGGTTAGGGTTGGTGTTAGGGTTAGGGTTAGGGTTAGGATTAGGGTTAGGGTTGGTGTTAGGGTTAGGGTTAGGGTTAGGATTGGTGTTAGGGTTAGGGTTAGGGTTAGGGTTAGGGTTAGGGTTAGGGTTAGGGTTAGGATTAGGGTTAGGGTTGGTGTTAGGGTTAGGGTTAGGGTTTGGGTTAGGGTTCGTGTTAGGCATAGGGTGAGGGTTAGGGTTAGGGTTAGGGTTGGTGTTAGGGTTAGGGTTAGGGTTAGTGTTGGTGTTAGGGTTAGGGTTAGGGTTAGGGTTAGGGTTAGGATTAGGGTTAGGGTTGGTGTTAGGGTTAGGGTTAGGTGACCCCGAGCACTACCCCTCGCCCTAGGCCTACGCCTAGCACTACCTCTGGTCCTACCCCTACCCCTGTCCCTACAGCTCCCCCTACCCATAGGCCCACCCCCATCCCTACCCCTAGCCACAGCTCCCACTCCTGGTCCTAGGCCTACTCCGAGGTTTACCCCGAAACCCACCCCTTGCTCTTTGCCTACCATAGCGCTACGCCTACCCCTCCCACTAGCCCTACCTCGGGCCCTAGACCAACGCCCAGTGCTCACTCTAGTCCGAAGCCTAGCACTTGCCCGTCGCCAACCGTTACACCTTGCCCTACCGATAGCCAGAGCACTAACCCGTGTCCTACGAAATCACCCTGGACCCACCATTAGCCAAACCCTAATCCAGCCCTACATCCGTTCGGAGTCCTAGGACTATCCGGAGCCCTCCCGTGACAGTTACCCCTAGCCCTCGGCCATCTCCTACCACTACCACTAGTCCTAGGCCTAACCTGAGCCCTAACCCTAACACTGCCCGTGGGCCTCTGCCAACCACTAGCCCTTCACCTAACCCTACCCCGAGCACTACCCCTCGCCCTAGGCTTACGCCTGGCACTACCTTTGGTACTACCCCTACCCCTGGTTCTACAGCTCCCCCTATTATAGGCCCACCCCCATCCCTACCCCTAGCCACAGCTCCCACTCCTGGCCCTAGGCCTACTCCGAGGTTTACCTCGACACCCACCCCTTGCTCTATGCCTACCCCAGCGCTACGCCTACCGCTCTCACTAGCCCTAGCTCGGGCCCTAGACCAACGCCCATGGCTCCCTCTAGTCCGAGGACTAGAACTTGCCCGTCGCTGACCAGTACACCTTGCCCTTGTTAGGGTTAGGGTTAGGGTTAGGGTTTGGGTTGGTGTTAGGTTTAGGGTTAGGGTTAGGGTTAGGGTTAGGGTTAGGGTTGGTGTTAGGGTTAGGGTTAGGGTTAGGGTTAGGGTTAGGGTTAGGGTTAGGATTAGGGTTAGGGTTGGTGTTAGGGTTAGGGTTAGGGTTAGGATTACGGTTAGGGTTGGTGTTAGGGTTAGGGTTAGGGTTAGTGTTGGTGTTAGGTATAGGGTTAGGGTTAGGGTTAGGGTTAGGGTTGGTGTTAGGGTAGGGTTAGGGTTAGGGTTAGTGTTAGGGTTAGGGTTAGGGTTAGGGTTAGGATTAGGGTTAGGGTTGGTGTTAGGGTTAGGGTTAGGGTTAGGGTTAGTGTTGGTGTTAGGCATAGGGTTAGGGTTAGGGTTAGGGTTAGGGTTGGTGTTAAAGTTAGGGTTAGGGTTAGGGTTGGTGTTAGGGTTAGGGTTAGGGTTAGGGTTAGGGTTAGGGTTAGGGTTAGGGTTGGTGTTAGGGTTAGGGTTAGGGTTAGGGTTGGTGTTAGGTATAGGGTTAGGGTTAGGGTTAGGTTTAGGTTTAGGGTTAGGGTTGGTGTTAGGGTTAGGGTTAGGGTTAGGGTTAGGGTTAGTGTTAGGGTTAGGGTTAGGGTTAGGGTTAGGTTACCGCGAGCACTACCCCTCGCCCTAGGCCTACCCCTGCACTACCTCTGGTCCTACCCCTACCCCTGTCCCTACAGCTCCCCCTACCCATAGGCCCACCCCCATCCCTACCCCTAGCCACAGTTCCCACTCCTGGTCCTAGGCCTACTCTGAGGTTTACCCCGACACCCACCCCTTGCCCTTTGCCTACGCCTGCGCTACGCCTACCGCTCCCACTAGCCCTACATCGGGCTCTAGACCAACGCCCAGTGCTCACTCTAGTCCGAAGCCTAGCACTTGCCCGTCGCCAACCGGTACACCTTGCCCTACCGATAGCCAGAGCACTAACCCGTGTCCTACGAAATCACCCTGGACCCACCATTAGCCACACCCTAATCCAGCCCTACATCCGTTCGGAGTCCTAGGACTACCCGGAGCCATTTCGTGACACCTACCCCTAGTCCTCGGCCAACCCCTACCACTACCACTAGTCCTAGGCTTAACATGAGCCCTAACCCTAACACTGCCCGTGGGCCTCTGCCAAACACTAGCCCTTCAACTAACCCTACCCCGAGCACTACCCCTCGCCCTAGGCCTACGCCTAGCACTACCTCTGGTCCTACCACTACCCCTGGCCCTACAGCTCCCCCTACCCATAGGCCCACCCCCAACCCTACCACTAGCCACAGCTCCCACTCCTGGCCCTAGGCCTACTCCGAGGTTTACCTCGACACCCACCCCTTGCCCTATGCCTACCCCAGCGCTACGCCTACCGCTCTCACTAGCCCTAGCTCGGGCCCTAGACCAACGCCCATGTATCCTTCTAGTCCGAGGCCTAGAACTTGCCCGTCGCTGACCAGTACACCTTGCCCTTGTTGTTAGGGTTAGGGTTAGGGTTAGGGTTAGGGTTAGGATTAGGGTTTAGGGTTAGGGTTAGGGTTAGGGTTGGTGTTAGGGTTAGGGTTAGGTTTAAGGTTAGGGTTGGTGTTAGGTTTAGGGTTAGGGTTAGGGTTAGGTTTACGGTTAGGGTTATGGTTAGGGTTAGGGTTAGGGTTGGTGTTAGGTATAGGGTTAGGGTTAGGGTTAGGGTTAGGGTTAGGGTTGGTGTTAGGGTTAGGGTTAGGGTTAGGGTTAGGGTTAGGGTTAGTGTTAGGGTTAGGGTTAGTGTTAGGGTTAGGATTAGGGTTAGGGTTGGTGTTAGGGTTAGGGTTAGGTTTAGGGTTAGGGTTCGTGTTAGGCATAGGGTTAGGGTTAGGGTTAGGGTTAGGGTTAGGGTTGGTGTTAGGGTTAGGGTTAGGGTTAGGGTTAGGGTTGGTGTTAGGGTTAGGGTTAGGGTTAGGATTAGGGTTAGTGTTGGTGTTAGGGTTAGGGTTAGGGTTAGGATTGGTGTTAGGGTTAGGGTTAGGGTTAGGGTTAGGGTTAGGGTTAGGGTTAGGATTAGGGTTAGGGTTGGTGTTAGGGTTAGGGTTAGGGTTTGGGTTAGGGTTCGTGTTAGGCATAGGGTGAGGGTTAGGGTTAGGGTTAGGGTTGGTGTTAGGGTTAGGGTTAGGTTTAGTGTTGGTGTTAGGGTTAGGGTTAGGGTTAGGGTTAGGGTTAGGGTTAGGGTTAGGATTAGGGTTAGGGTTGGTGTTAGGGTTAGGGTTAGGTGACCCCGAGCACTACCCCTCGCCCTAGGCCTACGCCTAGCACTACCTCTGGTCCTACCCCTACCCCTGTCCCTACAGCTCCCCCTACCCATAGGCCCACCCCCATACCTACCCCTAGCCACAGCTCCCACTCCTGGTCCTAGGCCTACTCCGAGGTTTACCACGAAACCCACCCCTTGCTCTTTGCCTACCATAGCGCTACGCCTACCCCTCCCACTAGCCCTACCTCGGGCCCTAGACCAACGCCCAGTGCTCACTCTAGTCCGAAGCCTAGCACTTGCCCGTCGCCAACCGTTACATCTTGCCCTACCGATAGCCAGAGCACTAACCCGTGTCCTACGAAATCACCCTGGACTTACCATTAGCCACACCCTAATCCAGCCCTACATCCGTTCGGAGTCCTAGGACTACCCGGAGCCCTCCCGTGACAGTTACCCCTAGCCCTCGGCCATCTCCTACCACTACCACTAGTCCTAGGCCTAACCTGAGCCCTAACCCTAACACTGCCCGTGGGCCTCTGCCAACCACTAGCCCTTCACCTAACCCTACCCCGAGCACTACCCCTCGCCCTAGGCTTACGCCTGGCACTACCTTTGGTCCTACCCCTACCCCTGGTTATACAGCTCCCCCTATTATAGGCCCACCCCCATCCCTACCCCTAGCCACAGCTCCCACTCCTGGCCCTAGGCCTACACCGAGGTTTACCTCGACACCCACCCCTTGCTCTATGCCTACCCCAGCGCTACGCCTACCGCTCTCACTAGCCCTAGCTCGGGCCCTAGACCAACGCCCATGGCTCCCTCTATTCCGAGGACTAGAACTTGCCCGTCGCTGACCAGTACACCTTGCCCTAGTTAGGGTTAGGGTTAGGGTTAGGGTTTGGGTTGGTGTTAGGTTTAGGGTTAGGGTTAGGGTTAGGGTTAGGGTTAGGGTTGGTGTTAGGGTTAGGGTTAGGGTTAGGGTTAGGGTTAGGGTTAGGGTTAGGATTAGGGTTAGGGTTGGTGTTAGGGTTAGGGTTAGGGTTAGGATTACGGTTAGGGTTGGTGTTAGGGTTAGGGTTAGGTTTAGGGTTGGTGTTAGGTATAGGGTTAGGGTTAGGGTTAGGGTTAGGGTTGGTGTTAGGGTAGGGTTAGGGTTAGGGTTAGTGTTAGGGTTAGGGTTAGGGTTAGGGTTAGGATTAGGGTTAGGGTTGGTGTTAGGGTTAGGGTTAGGGTTAGGGTTAGTGTTGGTGTTAGGCATAGGGTTAGGGTTAGGGTTAGGGTTAGGGTTGGTGTTAAAGTTAGGGTTAGGGTTAGGGTTGGTGTTAGGGTTAGGGTTAGGGTTAGGGTTAGGGTTAGGGTTAGGGTTAAGGTTAGGGTTGGTGTTAGGGTTAGGGTTAGGGTTAGGGTTAGGGTTGGTGTTAGGTATAGGGTTAGGGTTAGGGTTAGGTTTAGGGTTAGGGTTGGTGTTAGGGTTAGGGTTAGGGTTAGGGTTAGGGTTAGTATTAGGGTTAGGGTTAGGGTTAGGGTTAGGTTACCGCGAGCACTACCCCTCGCCCTAGGCCTACCCCTGCACTACCTCTGGTCCTACCCCTACCCCTGTCCCTACAGCTCCCCCTACCCATAGGCCCACCCCCATCCCTACCCCTAGCCACAGTTCCCACTCCTGGTCCTAGGCCTACTCCGAGGTTTACCCCGACACCCACCCCTTGCCCTTTGCCTACCCCTGCGCTACGCCTACCGCTCCCACTAGCCCTACCTCGGGCCCTAGACCAACGCCCAGTGCTCACTCTAGTCCGAAGCCTAGCACTTGCCCGTCGCCAACCGGTACACCTTGCCCTACCGATAGCCAGAGCACTAACCCGTGTCCTTCGAAATCACCCTGGACCCACCATTAGCCACACCCTAATCCAGCCCTACATCCGTTCGGAGTCCTAGGACTACCCGGAGCCATTTCGTGACACCTACCCCTAGTCCTCGGCCAACCCCTACCACTACCACTAGTCCTAGGCTTAACATGAGCCCTAACCCTAACGCTGCCCGTGGGCCTCTGCCAAACACTAGCCCTTCAACTAACCCTACCCCGAGCACTACCCCTCGCCCTAGGCCTACGCCTAGCACTACCTCTGGTCCTACCACTACCCCTGGCCCTACAGCTCCCCCTACCCATAGGCCCACCCCCAACCCTACCACTAGCCACAGCTCCCACTCCTGGCCCTAGGCCTACTCCGAGGTTTACCTCGACACCCACCCCTTGCCCTATGCCTACCCCAGCGCTACGCCTACCGCTCTCACTAGCCCTAGCTCGGGCCCTAGACCAACGCCATGGCTCCTTTTAGTCCGAGGCCTAGAACTTGCCCGTCGCTGACCAGTACAACTTGCCCTTGTTAGGGTTAGGGTTAGGGTTAGGGTTAGGGTTAGGATTAGGGTTTAGGGTTAGGGTTAGGGTTAGGGTTGGTGTTAAGGTTAGGGTTAAGGTTAGGGTTGGTGTTAGGTTTAGGGTTAGGGTTAGGGTTGGTGTTAGGGTTAGGGTTAGGGTTAGGGTTAGGGTTAGGTTTGGTGTTAGGTATAGGGTTAGGATTAGGGTTAGGGTTAGGGTTAGGGTTGGGGTTAGGGTTAGGTTTAGGGTTAGGGTTAGTGTTAGTGTTAGGGTTAGGGTTAGGGTTAGGATTAGGGTTTAGGGTTAGGGTTAGGGTTAGGTTTGGTGTTATGGTTAGGGTTAGGGTTAGGGTTAGGGTTGGTGTTAGGTTTAGGGTTAGGGTTAGGGTTAGGGTTAGGGTTAGGGTTGGTGTTAGGGTTAGGGTTAGGGTTAGGGTTAGCGTTAGGGTTAGGATTAGGGTTAGGGTTGGTGTTAGGGTTAGGGTTAGGGTTAGGGTTAGTGTTAGGGTTGGTGTTAGGGTTAGGGTTAGGGTTAGGTTTAGGGTTAGGGTTGGTGTTAGGGTTAGGGTTAGGGTTAGGGTTAGTGTTAGGGTTAGGGTTAGGGTTAGGGTTAGGGTTAGGATTAGGGTTAGGGTTGGTGTTAGGGTTAGGGTTAGGGTTAGGGTTAGTGTTGGTGTTAGGCATAGGGTTAGGGTTAGGGTTAGGGTTAGGGTTAGGGTTGGTGTTAGGGTTAGGGTTAGGGTTAGGGTTAGGGTTGGTGTTAGGGTTAGGGTTAGGGTTAGAGTTAGGGTTAGGGTTAGGGTTAGGGTTGGTGTTAGGTTTAGGGTTAGGGTTAGGGTTAGGGTTGGTGTTAGGGTTAGTGTTTGGGTTAGGGTTAGGGTTGGTATTAGGTTTAGGGTTAGGGTTAGGGTTAGGGTTAGGGTTGGTGTTAGGGTTACGGTTAGGGTTAGGGTTCGTGTTAGGCATAGGATTAGGGTTTAGGGTTAGGGTTAGGGTTAGGGTTGGTGTTAGGGTTAGGGTTAGGGTTAAAGTTAGGGTTGGTGTTAGGTTTAGGTTTAGGGTTAGGGTTAGGGTTACGGTTAGGGTTAGGGTTAGGGTTAGGGTTAGGGTTGGTGTTAGGTATAGGGTTAGAATTAGGGTTAGGGTTAGGGTTAGGGTTGGTGTTAGGGTTAGGTTTAGGGTTAGGGTTAGGGTTGGTGTTAGATTTAGGGTTAGGGTTAGGATTAGGGTTAGGGTTGGTGTTAGGGTTAGGGTTAGGGTTAGGGTTGGTGTTAGGGTTAGGGTTAGGGTTAGGGTTAGGATTAGGGTTAGGATTTGTGTTAGGGTTAGGGTTAGGGTTAGGGTTAGGGTTGGTGTTAGGGTTAGTGTTAGGGTTAGAGTTAGGGTTAGGGTTAGGTTTACGGTATGTTTTAGGGTTAGGGTTAGGGTTAGGGTTAGGGTTAGGGTTGGTGTTAGGGTTAGGGTTAGGGTTAGGGTTAGTGTTAGGGTTAGGGTTAGGGTTAGGGTTAGGTTACCCCGAGCACTACCCCTCGCCCTAGGCCTACGCCTAGCACTACCTCTGGTCCTACCCCTACTCCTGTCCCTACAGCTCCCCCTACCCATAGGCCCACCCCCATCCCTACCCCTAGCCACAGCTCCCACTCCTGGTCCTAGGACTACTCCGAGGTTTACCCCGATACCCACCCCTTGCCCTTTGCCTATTCCAGCGCTACGCCTACCGCTCCCACTAGTCCTACCTCGGGCCCTAGACCAACGCCCAGTGCTCACTCTAGTCCGAAGCCTAGCAGTTGCCCGTCGCCAACCGGTACACCTTGCCTACCTATAGCCAGAGCACTAACCCGTGTCCTACGAAATCACCCTGGACCCACCATTAGCCACACCCTAATCAGCCCTACATCCGTTCGGAGTCCTAAAACTACCCGGAGCCATTTCGTGACACCTACCCCTAGTCCTCGGCCAACCCCTACCACTACCACTAGTCCTAGGCTTAACATGAGCCCTAACCCTAACACTGCCCGTGGGCCTCTGCCAAACACTAGCCCTTCAACTAACCCTACCCCGAGCACTACCCCTCGCCCTAGGCCTACGCCTAGCACTACCTCTGGTCCTACCACTACCCCTGGCCCTACAGCTCCCCCTACCCATAGGCCCACCCCCAAACCTACTACTAGCCACAGCTCCCACTCCTGGCCCTAGGCCTACTCCGAGGTTTACCTCGACACCCACCCCTTGCCCTATGCCTACCCCAGCGCTACGCCTACCGCTCTCACTAGCCCTAGCTCGGGCCCTAGACCAACGCCCATGGCTCCTTCTAGTCCGAGGCCTAGAACTTGCCCGTCGCTGACCAGTACACCTTGCCCTTGTTAGGGTTAGGGTTAGGGTTAGGGTTAGGGTTAGGATTAGGGTTTAGGGTTAGGGTTAGTGTTAGGGTTGGTGTTAGGTTTAGGTTTAGGGTTAGGGTTAGGGTTACGGTTAGGGTTAGGGTTAGGGTTGGTGTTAGGGTTAGGGTTAGGTTTAGGGTTAGGGTTCGTGTTAGGCATAGGGTTAGGGTTAGGGTTAGGGTTGGTGTTAGGGTTAGGGTTAGGGTTAGGGTTAGGGTTGGTGTTAGGGTTAGGGTTAGGGTTAGGGTTAGGGTTAGGGTTGGTGTTAGGTATAGGGTTAGGGTTAGGGTTAGGGTTAGGGTTGGTGTTAGGGTTAGGGTTAGGTTTAGGGTTAGGGTTCGTGTTAGGCATAGGGTTAGGGTTAGGGTTAGGGTTAGGGTTAGGGTTGGTGTTAGGGTTAGGGTTAGGGTTAGGGTTAGGGTTAGGGTTGGTGTTAGGGTTAGGGTTAGGGTTAGGATTAGGGTTAGGGTTGGTGTTAGGGTTAGGGTTAGGTTTAGGGTTAGGGTTCGTGTTAGGCATAGGGTGAGGGTTAGGGTTAGGGTTAGGGTTGGTGTTAGGGTTAGGGTTAGGGTTAGTGTTGGTGTTAGGGTTAGGGTTAGGGTTAGGGTTAGGGTTAGGGTTAGGATTAGGGTTAGGGTTGGTGTTAGGGTTAGGGTTAGGGTTAGGGTTAGGGTTCGTGTTAGGCATAGGGTGAGGGTTAGGGCTAGGGTTAGGGTTAGGGTTGGTGTTAGGGTTAGGGTTAGGGTTAGGGTTGGTGTTAGGATTAGGGTTAGGGTTAGGATTAGGGTTAGGGTTTGTGTTAGGGTTAGGGTTAGGGTTAGGGTTAGCGTTGGTGTTAGGGTTCGGGTTAGAATTAGGGTTAGGGTTAGTGTTAGGGTTGGTGTTAGGGTTAGGGTTAGGGTTAGGATTAGTGTTAGGGTTAGGGTTAGGTTTAGGGTTAGGGTTAGGGTTACGGTTAGGGTTAGGGTTAGGGTTAGGGTTAGGGTTAGGGTTGGTGTTAGGTATAGGGTTAGAATTAGGGTTAGGGTTAGGGTTAGGGTTGGTGTTAGGGTTAGGTTTAGGGTTAGGGTTAGGGTTGGTGTTAGATTTAGGGTTAGGGTTAGGATTAGGGTTAGGGTTGGTGTTAGGGT
>NW_027669272.1:837500-845000 GCF_964194185.1 Rhinolophus hipposideros
AGGGTTAGGGTTAGGGTTAGGTTTGGTGTTAGGGTTAGGGTTAGGGTTAGGGTTTGGGTTGGTGTTAGGTTTAGGGTTAGGGTTAGGGTTAGGGTTAGGGTTAGGGTTGGTGTTAGGGTTAGGGTTAGGATTAGGGTTAGGGTTAGGGTTAGGATTAGGGTTAGGGTTGGTGTTAGGGTTAGGGTTAGGGTTAGGGTTACGGTTAGGGTTGGTGTTAGGGTTAGGGTTAGGGTTAGGGTTGGTGTTAGGTATAGGGTTAGGGTTAGGGTTAGGGTTAGGGTTAGGGTTAGGGTTGGTGTTAGGGTAGGGTTAGGGTTAGGGTTAGTGTTAGGGTTAGAATTAGGGTTAGGGTTAGGATTAGGGTTAGGGTTGGTGTTAGGGTTAGGGTTAGGGTTAGGGTTGGTGTCAGGGTTAGGGTTAGGGTTAGGGTTAGGGTTGGTGTTAGGGTTAGGGTTAGGGTTAGGGTTGGTGTCAGGGTTAGGGTTAGGGTTAGGGTTAGGGTTAGGGTTAGGGTTGGTGTTAGGTATAGGGTTAGGGTTAGGGTTAGGGTTGGTGTTAGGTATAGGGTTAGGGTTAGGGTTAGGGTTAGGGTTAGGGTTAGGGTTAGGGTTGGTGTTAGGGTTAGGGTTAGGGTTAGGGTTAGTGTTAGGGTTAGGGTTAGGGTTAGGGTTAGGGTTAGGGTTAGGTTACCCCGAGCACTACCCCTCGCCCTAGGCCTACGCCTAGCACTACCTCTGGTCCTACCCCTACCCCTGTCCCTACAGCTCCCCCTTCCCATAGGCCCACCCCAATCCCTACCCCTAGCCCCAGCTCCCACTCCTGGTTTTAGGCCTACTCCGAGGTTTACCCCGACACCCACCCCTTGCCCTTTGCCTACCCCAGCGCTACGCCTACCGCTCCCACTAGCCCTACCTCGGGCCCTAGACCAACGCCCAGTGCTCACTCTAGTCCGAAGCCTAGCACTTGCCGTCGCCAATCGGTACACCTTGCCCTACCGATAGCAAGAGCACTAACCCGTGTCCTACGAAATCACCCTGGACCCACCATTAGCCACACCCTAATCCAGCCCTACATCCGTTCGGAGTCCTAGGACTACCCGGAGCCATTTCGTGACACCTACCCCTAGTCCTCGGCCAACCCCTACCACTACCACTAGTCCTAGGCTTAACATGAGCCCTGACTTTAACACTGCCCGTGGGCCTCTGCCAAACACTAGCCCTTCAACTAACCCTACCCCGAGCACTACGCCTCGCCCTAGGCTTATGCCTAGCACTACCTCTGGTCCTACCACTACCCCTGGCCCTACAGCTCCCCCTACCCATAGGCCCACCCCCAACCCTACCACTAGCCACAGCTCCCACTCCTGGCCCTAGGCCTACTCCGAGGTTTACCTCGACACCCACCCCTTGCCCTATGCCTACCCCAGCGTACGCCTACCGCTCTCACTAGCCCTAGCTCGGGCCCTAGACCAACGCACATGGCTCCTTCTAGTCCGAGGCCTAGAACTTGCCCGTCGCTGACCAATACACCTTGCCCTTGTTAGGGTTAGGGTTAGGGTTAGGGTTAGGATTAGGGTTTAGGGTTAGGGTTAGGGTTAGGGTTGGTGTTAAGGTTAGGGTTAGGGTTAGGGTTGGTGTTAGGTTTAGGGTTAGGGTTAGGGTTGGTGTTAGGGTTAGGGTTAGGGTTAGGGTTAGGGTTGGTGTTAGGTATAGCGTTAGGATTAGGGTTAGGGTTAGGGTTAGGGTTGGGGTTAGGGTTAGGGTTAGGGTTAGGGTTAGTGTTAGTGTTAGGGTTAGGGTTAGGGTTAGGATTAGGGTTTAGGGTTAGGGTTAGGGTTAGGTTTGGTGTTATGGTTAGGGTTAGGGTTAGGGTTAGGGTTGGTGTTAGGTTTAGGGTTAGGGTTAGGGTTAGGGTTAGGGTTAGGGTTGGTGTTAGGTTTAGGGTTAGGGTTAGGGTTAGTGTTAGGGTTAGGGTTAGGATTAGGGTTAGGGTTGGTGTTAGGGTTAGGGTTAGGGTTAGGGTTAGTGTTAGGGTTGGTGTTAGGGTTAGGGTTAGGGTTAGGGTTAGGGTTGGTGTTAGGTTTAGGGTTAGGGTTAGGGTTAGGGTTAGGGTTGGTGTTAGGGTTAGGGTTAAGGTTAGGGTTCGTGTTAGGCATAGGGTTAGGGTTAGGGTTAGGGTTAGGGTTGGTGTTACGGTTAGGGTTAGGGTTAGGATTAGGGTTAGGGTTGGTGTTAGGGTTAGGGTTAGGTTTAGGTTTAGGGTTGGTGTTAGGGTTAGGGTTAGGGTTGGTGTTAGTTTAGGGTTAGGGTTAGGGTTAGGGTTAGGGTTGGTGTTAGGGTTAGGGTTAGGGTTAGGGTTAGTGTTAGGGTTAGTGTTAGGGTTAGGGTTAGGTTACCCCGAGCACTACCCCTCGCCCTAGGCCTACGCCTAGCACTACCTCTGGTCCTACCCCTACCCCTGTCCCTACAGCTCCCCCTACCCATAGGCCCACACCCATCCCTACACCTAGCGACAGCTCCCACTCCTGGTCCTAGGCCTACTCCGAGGTTTACCCCGACACCCACCCCTTGCCCTTTGCCTACCCCAGCGCTACGCCTACCGCTCCCACTAGCCCTACCTCGGGCCCTAGACCAACGCCCAGTGCTCACTCTAGTCCGAAGCCTAGCACTTGCCTGTCGCCAAGCGGTACACCTTGCCCTACCTATAGCCAGAGCACTAACTTGTGTCCTACGAAATCACCCTGGACCCACCATTAGCCACACCCTAATCAGCCCTTCATCCGTTCGGAGTCCTAGGACTACCCAGAGCCATTTCGTGACACCTACCCCTAGTCCTCGGCCAACCCCTACCACTACCACTAGTCCTAGGCTTAACATGAGCCCTAACCCTAACACTGCCTGTGGGCCTCTGCCAAACACTAGCCCTTCAACTAACCCTACCCCGAGCACTACCCCTCGCCCTAGGCCTACGCCTAGCACTACCTCTGGTCCTACCACTACCCCTGGCCCTACAGCTCCCCCTACCCATAGGCCCACCCCCAACCCTACCACTAGCCACAGCTCCCACTCCTGGCCCTAGGCCTACTCCGAGGTTTACCTCGACACCCACCCCTTGCCCTATGCCTACCCCAGCGCTACGCCTACCGCTCTCACTAGCCCTAGCTCGGGCCCTAGATCAACGCCCATGGCTCCTTCTAGTCCGAGGCCTAGAACTTGCCCTTCGCTGACCAGTACAACTTGCCCATGTTAGGGTTAGGGTTAGGGTTAGGGTTAGGGTTAGGATTAGGGTATAGGGTTAGGGTTAGGGTTAGGGTTGGTGTTAGGGTTAGGGTTAGGGTTAGGGTTAGGGTTGGTGTTTGGTTTAGGTTTAGGGTTAGGGTTACGGTTAGGGTTAGGGTTAGGGTTAGGGTTAGGGTTAGGGTTGGTGTTAGGTATAGGGTTAGGGTTAGGGTTAGGGTTAGGGTTAGGGTTAGGGTTGGTGTTAGGGTTAGGGTTAGGGTTAGGGTTAGTGTTAGGGTTATTGTTAGGGTTAGGGTTAGGATTAGGGTTAGGGTTGGTGTTAGGTTTAGGGTTAGGTTTAGGGTTAGGGTTCGTGTTAGGCATAGGGTTAGGGTTAGGGTTAGGGTTAGGGTTAGGGTTAGGGTTGGTGTTAGGGTTAGGGTTAGGGTTAGGGTTACGGTTGGTGTTAGGGTTAGGGTTAGGGTTAGGTTTAGGGTTAGGGTTGGTGTTAGGGTTAGGGTTAGGGTTAGGGTTGGTGTTAGGGTTAGGGTTAGGGTTAGGGTTAGGGTTAGGATTAGGGTTAGGATTTGTGTTAGGGTTAGGGTTAGGGTTAGGGTTAGGGTTGGTGTTAGGGTTAGGGTTAGGGTTAGGGTTAGGGTTTGGGTTAGGGTTAGGGTTAGGGTTGGTGTTAGGGTTAGCGTTAGGGTTAGGGTTAGGGTTGGTGTTAGGGTTAGGGTTAGGGTTAGAGTTAGTGTTAGGGTTAGGGTTAGGGTTGGTGTTAGGGTTAGGGTTAGGGTTAGGGTTAGGGTTGGTGTTAGGGTTAGTGTTTGGGTTAGGGTTAGGGTTGGTGTTAGGTTTAGGGTTAGGGTTAGGGTTAGGGTTAGGGTTGGTGTTAGGGTTAGGGTTAGGGTTAGGGTTCGTGTTAGGCATAGGGTTAAGGTTAGGGTTAGGGTTAGGGTTAGGGTTGGTGTTAGGGTTAGGGTTAGGGTTATGGTTAAGGTTGGTGATAGGGTTAGGGTTAGGGTTAGGATTAGGGTTAGGGTTGGTGTTAGGGTTAGGGTTAGGTTTAGGATTAGGGTTGGTGTTAGGGTTAGGGTTAGGGTTAGGGTTAGGGTTAGGGTTGGTGTTAGGTTTAGGGTTAGGGTTAGGGTTAGGGTTGATGTTAGGTATAGGGTTAGGGTTAGGGTTAGGGTTAGGGTTGGTGTTAGGGTTAGGGTTAGGGTTAGGGTTAGTGTTAGGGTTAGGGTTAGGGTTAGGGTTAGGTTACCCCGAGCACTACCCCTCGCCCTAGGCCTACGCCTAGCACTACCTCTGGTTTTACCGTACCCCTGTCCCTACAGCTCCCCCTACCCATAAGCCCACCCCCATCCCTACCCCTAGCCACAGCTCCCACTCCTGGTCCTAGGCCTACTCCGAGGTTTACCCCGACACCCACCCCTTGCCCTTTGCCTACCCCAGCGCTACGCCTACCGCTCCCACTAGCCCTACCTCGGGCCCTAGACCAACGCCCAGTGCTCACTCTAGTCCGAAGCCTAGCACTTGCCTGTCGCCAACCGGTACACCTTGCCCTACCTATAGCCAGAGCACTAACCCGTGTCCTACGAAATCACCCTGGACCCACCATTAGCCACACCCTAATCAGCCCTACATCCGTTCAAAGTCCTAGGACTACCCGGAGCCATTTCGTGACACCTACCCCTAGTCCTCGGCCAACCCCTACCACTACCACTAGTCTTAGGCTTAACATGAGCCCTAACCCTAACACTGCCTGTGGGCCTCTGCCAAACACTAGCCCTACAACTAACCCTACCCCGAGCACTACCCCTCGCCCTAGGCCTACGCCTAGCACTACCTGTGGTCCTACCACTACCCCTGGCCCTACTGCTCCCCCTACCCATAGGCCCACCCCCAACCCTACCACTAGCCACAGCTCCCACTCCTGGCCCTAGGCCTACTCCGAGGTTTACCTCGACACCCACCCCTTGCCCTATGCCTACCCCAGCGCTACGCCTACCGCTCTCACTAGCCCTAGCTCGGGCCCTAGACCAACGCCCATGGCTCCTTCTAGTCCGAGGTCTAGAAATTGCCCGTCGCTGACCAGTACACCTTGCCCTTGTTAGGGTTAGGGTTAGGGTTAGGGTTAGGGTTAGGGTTGGTGTTAGGGTTAGGGTTAGGGTTAGGGTTAGGGTTGGTGTTAGGTTTAGGTTTAGGGTTAGGGTTAGGGTTACGGTTAAAGTTAGGGTTAGGGTTAGGGTTAGGGTTAGGGTTAGTGTTAGGGTTGGTGTTAGGGTTAGGGTTAGGGTTAGGGTTAGGGTTGGTGTTAGGTTTAGGTTTAGGGTTAGGGTTAGGGTTACGGTTAAAGTTAGGGTTAGGGTTAGGGTTAGGGTTAGGGTTGGTGTTAGGTATAGGGTTAGGGTTATGGTTAGGGTTAGGGTTAGGGTTGATGTTAGGGTTAGGGTTAGGGTTAGGGTTAGTGTTAGGGTTAGGGTTAGGGTTAGGGTTAGGATTAGGGTTAGGGTTGGTGTTAGGGTTAGGGTTAGGTTTAGGGTTAGGGTTCGTGTTAGGCATAGGGTTAGGGTTAGGTTTAGGGTTAGGGTTGGTGTTAGGGTTAGGGTTAGGGTTAGGGTTGGTGTTAGGTTTAGGGTTAGGGTTAGGGTTAGGGTTAGGGTTAGGATTAGGGTTAGGATTTGTGTTAGGGTTAGGGTTAGGGTTAGGGTTAGGGTTGGTGTTAGGGTTAGGGTTAGGGTTAGGGTTAGTGTTAGGTGTAGGGTTAGGATTAGGGTTAGGGTTGGTGTTAGGGTTAGGGTTAGGGTTAGGGTTAGTGTTAGGGTTGGTGTTAGGGTTAGGGTTAGGGTTAGGGTTAGGGTTGGTGTTAGGTATAGGGTTAGGGTTAGGGTTAGGGTTAGTGTTAGGGTTGGTGTTAGGGTTAGGGTTAGGGTTAGGGTTAGGGTTGGTGTTAGGTTTAGGGTTAGGGTTAGTGTTAGGGTTAGGGTTGGTGTTAGGGTTAGGGTTAGGGTTAGGGTTAGGGTTGGTGTTAGGTTTAGGTTTAGGGTTAGGGTTAGGGTTACGGTTAAAGTTAGGGTTAGGGTTTGGGTTAGGGTTAGGGTTAGGGTTGGTGTTAGGTATAGGGTTAGGGTTAGGGTTAGGGTTAGGTTTAGGATTAGGGTTAGGGTTAGGGTTAGGGTTAGGGTTAGGATTAGGGTTAGGGTTGGTGTTAGGGTTAGGGTTTGGTTTAGGGTTAGGGTTCGTGTTAGGCATAGGGTTAGGGTAGGTTTAGGGTTAGGGTTAGGGTTGGTGTTAGGGTTAGGGTTAGGGTTAGGGTTAGGGTTGGTGTTAGGGTTAGGGTTAGGGTTAGGTTTAGGGTTAGGGTTGGTGTTAGGGTTAGGGTTAGGGTTAGGGTTGGTGTTAGGGTTAGGGTTAGGGTTAGGGTTAGGCTTAGGGTTAGGATTAGGGTTAGGATTTGTGTTAGGGTTAGGGTTAGGGTTAGGGTTAGGGTTGGTGTTAGGGTTAGGGTTAGGGTTAGGGTTAGTGTTAGGGTTAGGGTTAGGATTAGGGTTAGTGTTGGTGTTAGGGTTAGGGTTAGGGTTAGGGTTAGGGTTAGTGTTAGGGTTGGTGTTAGGGTTAGGGTTAGGGTTAGGGTTGGTGTTAGGTATAAGGTTAGGGTTAGGGTTAGGGTTAATGTTAAGGTTGGTGTTAGGGTTAGGGTTAGGGTTAGGGTTAGGGTTGGTGTTAGGTTTAGGGTTAGAGTTAGGGTTAGGGTTAGGGTTGGTGTTAGGGTTAGGGTTAGGGTTAGGGTTCATGTTAGGCATAGGGTTAGGGTTAGGGTTAGGGTTAGGGTTGGTGTTAGGGTTAGGGTTAGGGTTAGGTTTAGGGTTAGGATTGGTGTTAGGGTTAGGGTTAGGGTTAGGGTTAGTGTTAGGGTTAGGGTTAGGGTTAGGGTTAGGTTACCCCGAGCACTACCCCTCGCCCTAGGCCTACGCCTAGCACTACCTCTGGTCCTACCCCTACCCCTGTCCCTACAGCTCCCCCTACCCATAGGCCCACCCCCATCCCTACCCCTAGCCACAGCTCCCACTCCTGGTCCTAGGCCTACTCCGAGGTTTACCCCGACACCCACCCCTTGTTCTTTGCCTATTCCAGCGCTACGCCTACCGCTCCCACTAGCCCTACCTCGGGCCCTAGACCAACGCCCAGTGCTCACTCAAGTCCGAAGCCTAGCACTTGCCCGTCGACAACCGGTACACCTTGACCTACCTATAGCCAGAGCACTAACCCGTGTCCT
>NW_027669272.1:850000-862500 GCF_964194185.1 Rhinolophus hipposideros
AGGGTTAGGGTTAGGGTTAGGGTTAGGATTAGGGTTTAGGGTTAGGGTTAGGGTTAGGTTTGGTGTTATGGTTAGGGTTAGGGTTAGGGTTAGGGTTGGTGTTAGATTTAGGGTTAGGGTTAGGGTTAGGGTTAGGGTTAGGGTTGGTGTTAGGGTTAGGGTTAGGGTTAGGGTTAGGGTTAGGATTAGGGTTAGGGTTGGTGTTAGGGTTAGAGTTAGGGTTAGGGTTAGGGTTAGGGTTGGTGTTAGGGTTAGGGTTAGGGTTACGGTTAGGGTTGGTGTTAGGTATAGGGTTAGGGTTAGGGTTAGGGTTGGTGTTAGGGTTAGGGTTAGTGTTAGGGTTAGGGATAGGGTTAGGGTTAGGATTAGGGTTAGGGTTGGTGTTAGGGTTAGGGTTAGGATTATGGTTAGTGTTGGTGTTAGGCATAGGGTTAGGGTTAGGGTTAGGGTTTGGGTTGGTGTTAGGGTTAGGGTTAGGGTTAGGGTTAGGGTTGATGTTAGGGTTAGGGTTAGGGTTAGGATTAGGGTTAGGGTAGGTGTTAGGGTTAGGTTTAGGGTTAGGGTTAGGGTTGGTGTTAGGGTTAGGGTTAGGGTTAGAGTTAGGGTTAGGGTTAGGGTTAGGGTTGGTGTTAGGGTTAGGGTTAGGGTTAGGGTTAGGGTTGGTGTTAGGTTTAGTGTTTGGGTTAGGGTTAGGGTAGGTGTTAGGTTTAGGGTTAGGGTTAAGTTTAGGTTTGGTGTTAGGGTTAGGGTTAGGGTTAGGGTTAGGGTTGGTGTTATGGTTAGTGTTTGGGTTAGGGTTAGGGTTGGTGTTAGGTTTAGGGTTAGGGTTAGGGTTAGGGTTAGGGTTGGTGTTAGGGTTAGGGTTAGGGTTAGGGTTCGTGTTAGGCATAGGGTTAGGGTTAGGGTTAGGGTTAGGGTTGGTGTTAGGGTTAGGGTTAGGGTTAGGGTTAGGTTTGGTGTTAGGGTTAGGGTTAGGGTTAGGATTAGGTTTGGTGTTAGGTTTAGGGTTAGGGTTAGGGTTAGGTTTGGTGTTAGGGTTAGGGTTAGGGTTAGGGTTAGGGTTGGTGTTAGGTATAGGGTTAGGGTTAGGGTTAGGGTTAGGGTTAGGGTTGGTGTTAGGGTTAGGGTTAGGGTTAGGGTTAGTGTTAGGGTTAGGGTTAGGGTTAGGGTTAGGTTACCCCGAGAACTACCCCTCGCCCTAGGCCTACGCCTAGCACTACATCTGGTCCTACACCTACCCCTGTCCCTACAGCTCCCTCTACCCATAGGCCAACCCTCATCCCTACCCCTAGCCACAGCTCCCACTCCTGGTCCTAGGCCTACTCCGAGCTTTACCCCGACACCCACCCCTTGCCCTTTGCCTACCCCAGCGCTACGCCTACCGCTCCCACTAGCCCTACCTCGGGCCCTAGACCAACGCCAAGTGCTCACTCTAGTCCGAAGCCTAGCACTTGCCCATCGCCAACCGGTACACCATGCCCTACCGATAGCCAGAGCACTAACCCGTGTCCTACGAAATCAACCTGGACCCACCATTAGCCACACCCTAATCCAGCCCTACATCCGTTCGGAATCCTAGGACTACCCGGAGCCATTTCGTGACACCTACCCCTAGTCCTCGGCCAACCCCTACCACTACCACTAGTCCTAGGCTTAACATGAGCCCTAACCCTAACACTGCCCGTGGGCCTCTGCCAAACACTAGCCCTTCAACTAACCCTACCCCGAGCACTACCCCTCGCCCTAGGCCTACGCCTAGCACTACCTCTGGTCCTACTACTACCCCTGGCCCTACAGCTCCCCCTACCAATAGGCCCACCCCCAACCCTACCACTAGCCACAGCTCCCACTCCTGGCCCTAGGCCTACTCCGAGGTTTACCTCGACACCCACCCCTTACCCTATGCCTACCCCAGCGCTACGCCTACCGCTCACACTAGCCCTAGCTCGGGCCCTAGACCAACGCCCATGGCTCCTTCTAGTCCGAGGCCTAGAACTTGCCAATCGCTGCCCAGTACACCTTGCCCTTGTTAGGGTTAGGGTTAGGGTTAGGGTTAGGATTAGGGTTTAGGGTTAGGGTTAGGGTTAGGGTTGGTGTTAGGATTAGGGTTAGGGTTAGGGTTAGGGTTGGTGTTAGGTTTAGGGTTAGGGTTAGGGTTAGGGTTACGGTTAGGGTTGGTGTTAGGGTTAGGGTTAGGGTTAGGGTTAGGATTAGGGTTAGTGTTGGTGTTAGGGTTGGTGTTAGGGTTAGGGTTGGAGTTAGGGTTAGGGTTAGGGTTAGGGTTAGGGTTGGTGTTAGGTATAGGGTTAGGTTTAGGGTTAGGGTTAGGGTTAGGGTTGGTGTTAGGGTTAGGGTTAGGGTTAGTGTTAGGATTAGGGTTAGGGTTAGGGTTAGGATTAGGGTTAGGGTTGGTGTTAGGGTTAGGGTTAGGTTTAGGGTTAGGGTTCGTGTTAGGCATAGGGTTAGGGTTAGGGTTAGGGTTAGGGTTAGGGTTGGTGTTAGGGTTAGGGTTAGGGTTAGGGTTAGGGTTTTAGGGTTAGGGTTAGGGTTAGGATTAGGGTTAGGGTTGGTGTTAGGGTTAGGGTTAGGGTTAGGGTTGGTGTTCGGGTTAGGGGTAGGGTTAGGGTTAGGGTTAGGGTTAGGGTTAGGGTTGGTGTTAGGTATAGGGTTAGGGTTAGGGTTAGGGTTAGGGTTAGGGTTGGTGTTAGGGTTAGGTTTAGGGTTAGGGTTAGGGTTGTTGTTAGGGTTAGGGTTAGGGTTAGAGTTAGGGTTAGTGTTAGGGTTAGGGTTGGTGTTAGGGTTAGGGATAGGTTTAGGGTTAGGGTTGGTGTTAGGGTTAGTGTTTGGGTTAGGGTTAGGGTTGGTGTTAGGTTTAGGGTTAGGGTTAGGGTTAGGGTTAAGGTTGGTGTTAGGGTTAGGGTTAGGTTTAGGGTTCGTGTTAGGCATAGGGTTAGGGTTAGGGTTAGGGTTAGGGTTGCTGTTAGGGTTAGGGTTAGGGTTAGGGTTAGGGTTTGTGTTAGATTTAGGGTTAGGGTTAGGATTAGGGTTAGGGTTGGTGTTAGGGTTAGGGTTAGGGTTAGGGTTGGTGTTAGGGTTAGGGTTAGGGTTAGGGTTAGGGTTAGGGTTAGAGTTAGGATTAGGGTTAGGATTTGTGTTATGGTTAGGGTTAGGGTTAGGGTTAGGGTTGGTGTCAGGGTTAGGGTTAGGGTTAGAGTTAGGGTTAGGGTTAGGGTTAGGGTATGTTTTAGGGTTAGGGTTAAGGTTAGGGTTATGTTTAGGGTTGGTGTTAGGTTTAGGGTTTGGGTTAGGGTTAGGGTTGGTGTTAGGTTTAGGTTTAGGGTTAGGGTTAGGGTTAGGGTTGGTGTTAGGGTTAGGGTTAGGGTTAGGGTTAGGGTTAGGGTTGGTGTTAGGGTTAGGGTTAGGTTTAGGTTTAGGGTTGGTGTTAGGGTTAGGGTTAGGTTTAGGGTTAGTGTTAGGGTTGGTGTTAGGGTTAGGGTTAGGGTTAGGGTTAGGGTTAGGGTTAGGATTAGGGTTAGGATTTGTGTTAGGGTTAGGGTTATGGTTAGGGTTAGGGTTGGTGTTAGGGTTAGGGTTAGGGTTAGAGTTAGGGTTAGGGTTAGGGTTAGGGTATGTTTTAGGGTTAGGGTTAGGGTTAGGGTTAGGGTTGGTGTTAGGCATAGGGTTAGGGTTAGGGTTAGGGTTAGGGTTGGTGTTAGGGTTAGGGTTAGGGTTAGTGTTAGGGTTAGGGTTAGGGTTAGGGTTAGGTTACCCCGAGCACTACCCCTCGCCCTAGGCCTACGCCTAGCACTACCTCTGATCCTACCCCTACCCCTGTCCCTACAGCTCCCCCTACACATAGGCCCACCCCCATCCCTACCCCTAGCCACAACTCCAACTCCTGGGCCAAAGCCTACTCCGAGCTTTACCTCGACACCCACCCCTTGCCCTATGCCTACCCCAGCGCTACGCCTACCGCTCTCACTAGCCCTAGCTCGGGCCCTAGACCAACGCCCATGGCTCCTTCTAGTCCGAGTCCTAGAACTTGCCCGTCGCTGACCAGTACAACTTGCCCTTATTAGGGTTAGGGTTAGGGTTAGGGTTAGGGTTAGGATTAGGGTTTAGGGTTAGGGTTAGGGTTAGGGTTGGTGTTAGTGTTAGGGTTAGGGTTAGGGTTAAGGTTGGTGTTTGGTTTAGGTTTAGGGTTAGGGTTAGGGTTACGGTTAGGGTTAGGGTTAGGGTTAGGGTTAGGGTTAGGGTTAGGGTTGGTGTTAGGTATAGGGTTAGGGTTAGGGTTAGGGTTAGGGTTGGTGTTAGGGTTAGGGTTAGGGTTAGGGTTAGGGTTCGTGTTAGGCATAGGTTTAGGGTTAGGGTTAGGGTTAGGGTTAGGGTTGGTGTTAGGGTTAGGGTTAGGGTTAGGGTTAGGGTTGGTGTTAGGGTTAGGGTTAGGGTTAGGTTTAGGGTAAGGGTTGGTGTTAGGGTTAGGGTTAGGGTTAGGGTTGGTGTTAGGGTTAGGGTTAGGGTTAGGGTTAGGGTTAAGGTTAGGGTTAGAGTTATGATTAGGGTTAGGATTTGTGTTAGGGTTAGGGTTAGGGTTAGGGTTAGGGTTGGTGTTAGGGTTAGGGTTAGGGTTAGAGTTAGGGTTAGGGTTAGGGTTAGGGTTGGTGTTAGGGTTAGGGTTAGGTTTAGGGTTAGGGTTGGTGTTAGGATTAGGGTTTGGGTTAGGGTTAGGGTTGGTGTTAGGTTTAGGTTTAGGGTTAGGGTTAGGGTTAGGGTTGGTGTTAGGGTTAGGGTTAAAGTTAGGGTTAGGGTTAGGGTTAGGGTTGGTGTTAGGGTTAGGGTTAGGGTTAGGGTTAGGGTTGGTGTTAGGGTTAGGGTTAGGGTTAGAGTTAGGGTTAGGGTTAGGGTTAGGGTTGGTGTTAGGGTTAGGGTTAGGGTTAGGGTTGGTGTTAGGGTTAGGGTTAGGGTTAGGGTTAGGGTTAGGGTTGGTGTTAGGTATAGGGTTAGGGTTAGGGTTAGGGTTAGGGTTGGTGTTAGGGTTAGGGTTAGGGTTAGGGTTAGTGTTAGGGTTAGGGTTAGGGTTAGGGTTAGGTTACCCCGAGCACTACCCCTCGCCCTAGGCCTACGCCTAGCACTACCTCTGGTCCTACCCCTACCCCTGTCCCTACAGCTCTCCCTACCCATAGGCCCACCCCCATCCCTACCCCTAGCCACAGCTCCCACTCCTGGTCCTAGGCCTACTCCGAGGTTTACCCCGACACCCACCCCTTGCCCTTTGCCTACCCCAGCGCTACGCCTACCGCTCCCACTAGCCCTACCTCGGGCCCTAGACCAACGCCCAGTGCTCACTCTAGTCCGAAGTCTAGCACTTGCCCGTCGCCAACCGGTACACCTTGCCCTACCTATAGCCAGAGCACTAACCCGTGTCCTACGAAATCACCCTGGACCCACCATTAGCCACACCCTAATCAGCCCTACATCCGTTCGGAGTCCTAGGACTACCCGGAGCCATTTCGTGACACCTACCCCTAGTCCTCGGCCAACCCCTACCACTACCACTAGTCCTAGGCTTAACATGAGCCATAACCCTAACACTGCCAGTGGGCCTCTGTCAAACACTAGCCCTTCAACTAACCCTACCCCGAGCAATACCCCTCGCCCTAGGCCTACGCCTAGCACTACCTCTGGTCCTACCACTACCCCTGGCCCTACAGCTCCCCCTACCCATAGGCCCACCCCCAACCCTACCACTAGCCACAGCTCCCACTCCTGGCCCTAGGCCTACTCCGAGGTTTACCTCGACAACCACCCCTTGCCCTATGCCTACCCCAGCGCTACGCCTACCGCTCTCACTAGCCCTAGCTCGAGCCCTAGACCAACGCCCATGGCTCCTTCTAGTCCGAGGCCTAGAACTTGCCCGTCGCTGACCAGTACAACTTGCCCTTGTTAGGGTTAGGGTTAGGGTTAGGGTTAGGGTTAGGATTAGGGTTTAGGGTTAGGGTTAGGGTTAGGGTTGGTGTTAGGGTTAGGGTTAGGGTTAGGGTTAGGGTTGGTGTTAGGTTTAGGGTTAGGGTTAGGGTTACGGTTAGGGTTGGTGTTAGGGTTAGGGTTAGGGTTAGGGTTAGGATTAGGGTTAGGGTTTGTGTTAGGTTTAGGGTTAGGGTTAGGGTTGGTGTTAGGGTTAGGGTTAGGGTTAGGGTTAGGGTTAGGGTTAGGGTTAGGATTAGGGTTAGGGTTGGTGTTAGGGTTATGGTTAGGTTTAGGGTTAGGGTTCGTGTTAGGCATAGGGTTAGGGTTAGGGTTAGGGTTAGGGTTAGGGTTGGTGTTAGGGTTAGGGTTAGGGTTAGGGTTAGGGTTTTAGGGTTAGGGTTAGGGTTAGGATTAGGGTTAGGGTTGGTGTTAGGGTTAGGGTTAGGGTTAGGGTTGGTGTTCGGGTAAGGGGTAGGGTTAGGGTTAGGGTTAGGGTTAGGGTTAGGGTTAGGGTTGGTGTTAGGTATAGGGTTAGGGTTAGGGTTAGGGTTAGGGTTAGGGTTGGTGTTAGGGTTAGGGTTAGGGTTAGGGTTAGGGTTGTTGTTAGGGTTAGGGTTAGGGTTAGAGTTAGGGTTAGTGTTAGGGTTAGGGTTGGTGTTAGGGTTAGGGTTAGGGTTAGGGTTGGTGTTAGGGTTAGGGTTAGGGTTAGGGTTAGGGTTAGGGTTAGAGTTAGGATTAGGGTTAGGATTTGTGTTATGGTTAGGGTTAGGGTTAGGGTTAGGGTTAAGGTTGGTGTTAGGGTTAGGGTTATGTTTAGGGTTCGTGTTAGGCATACGGTTAGGGTTAGGGTTAGGGTTAGGGTTGCTGTTAGGGTTAGGGTTAGGGTTAGGGTTAGGGTTTGTGTTAGATTTAGGGTTAGGGTTAGGATTAGGGTTAGGGTTGGTGTTAGGGTTAGGGTTAGGGTTAGGGTTGGTGTTAGGGTTAGGGTTAGGGTTAGGGTTAGGGTTAGGGTTAGAGTTAGGATTAGGGTTAGGATTTGTGTTATGGTTAGGGTTAGGGTTAGGGTTAGGGTTGGTGTCAGGGTTAGGGTTAGGGTTAGAGTTAGGGTTAGGGTTAGGGTTAGGGTATGTTTTAGGGTTAGGGTTAAGGTTAGGGTTATGGTTATGGTTGGTGTTAGGTTTAGGGTTTGGCTTAGGGTTAGGGTTGGTGTTAGGGTTAGGGTTAGGGTTAGGGTTAGGGTTAGGGTTAGGGTTGGTGTTAGGGTTAGGGTTAGGTTTAGGTTTAGGGTTGGTGTTAGGGTTAGGGTTAGGTTTAGGGTTAGTGTTAGGGTTGGTGTTAGGGTTAGGGTTAGGGTTAGGGTTAGGGTTAGGATTAGGGTTAGGATTTGTGTTAGGGTTAGGGTTATGGTTAGGGTTAGGGTTGGTGTTTGGGTTAGGGTTAGGGTTAGAGTTAGGGTTAGGGTTAGGGTTAGGGTATGTTTTAGGGTTAGGGTTAGGGTTAGGGTTAGGGTTGGTGTTAGGCATAGGGTTAGGGTTAGGGTTAGGGTTAGGGTTGGTGTTAGGGTTAGGGTTAGGGTTAGTGTTAGGGTTAGGGTTAGGGTTAGGGTTCGGTTACCCCGAGCACTACCCCTCGCCCTAGGCCTACGCCTAGCACTACCTCTGGTCCTACCCCTACCCCTGTCCCTACAGCTCCCCCTACACATAGGCCCACCCCCATCCCTACCCCTAGCCACAACTCCAACTCCTGGGCCAAAGCCTACTCCGAGCTTTACCTCGACACCCACCCCTTGCCCTATGCCTACCCCAGCGCTACGCCTACCGCTCTCACTAGCCCTAGCTCGGGCCCTAGACCAACGCCCATGGCTCCTTCTAGTCCGAGTCCTAGAACTTGCCCGTCGCTGACCAGTACAACTTGCCCTTATTAGGGTTAGGGTTAGGGTTAGGGTTAGGGTTAGGATTAGGGTTTAGGGTTAGGGTTAGGGTTAGGGTTGGTGTTAGTGTTAGGGTTAGGGTTAGGGTTAAGGTTGGTGTTTGGTTTAGGTTTAGGGTTAGGGTTAGGGTTACGGTTAGGGTTAGGGTTAGGGTTAGGGTTAGGGTTAGTGTTAGGGTTAGGGTTGGTGTTAGGTATAGGGTTAGGGTTAGGGTTAGGGTTAGGGTTGGTGTTAGGGTTAGGGTTAGGGTTAGGGTTAGTGTTAGGGTTAGGGTTAGGGTTAGGGTTAGGATTAGGGTTAGGGTTGGTGTTAGGGTTAGGGTTAGGTTTAGGGTTAGGGTTCGTGTTAGGCATAGGTTTAGGGTTAGGGTTAGGGTTAGGGTTAGGGTTGGTGTTAGGGTTAGGGTTAGGGTTAGGGTTAGGGTTGGTGTTAGGGTTAGGGTTAGGGTTAGGTTTAGGGTTAGGGTTGGTGTTAGGGTTAGGGTTAGGGTTAGGGTTGGTGTTAGGGTTAGGGTTAGGGTTAGGGTTAGGGTTAAGGTTAGGGTTAGAGTTATGATTAGGGTTAGGATTTGTGTTAGGGTTAGGGTTAGGGTTAGGGTTAGGGTTGGTGTTAGGGTTAGGGTTAGGGTTAGAGTTAGGGTTAGGGTTAGGGTTAGGGTTGGTGTTAGGGTTAGGGTTAGGTTTAGGGTTAGGGTTGGTGTTAGGATTAGGGTTTGGGTTAGGGTTAGGGTTGGTGTTAGGTTTAGGTTTAGGGTTAGGGTTAGGGTTAGGGTTGGTGTTAGGGTTAGGGTTAAAGTTAGGGTTAGGGTTAGGGTTAGGGTTGGTGTTAGGGTTAGGGTTAGGGTTAGGGTTAGGGTTGGTGTTAGGGTTAGGGTTAGGGTTAGAGTTAGGGTTAGGGTTAGGGTTAGGGTTGGTGTTAGGGTTAGGGTTAGGGTTAGGGTTGGTGTTAGGGTTAGGGTTAGGGTTAGGGTTAGGGTTAGGGTTGGTGTTAGGTATAGGGTTAGGGTTAGGGTTAGGGTTAGGGTTGGTGTTAGGGTTAGGGTTAGGGTTAGGGTTAGTGTTAGGGTTAGGGTTAGGGTTAGGGTTAGGTTACCCCGAGCACTACCCCTCGCCCTAGGCCTACGCCTAGCACTACCTCTGGTCCTACCCCTACCCCTGTCCCTACAGCTCTCCCTACCCATAGGCCCACCCCCATCTCTACCCCTAGCCACAGCTCCCACTCCTGGTCCTAGGCCTACTCCGAGGTTTACCCCGACACCCACCCCTTGCCCTTTGCCTACCCCAGCGCTACGCCTACCGCTCCCACTAGCCCTACCTCGGGCCCTAGACCAACGCCCAGTGCTCACTCTAGTCCGAAGCCTAGCACTTGCCCGTCGCCAACCGGTACACCTTGCCCTACCTATAGCCAGAGCACTAACCCGTGTCCTACGAAATCACCCTGGACCCACCATTAGCCACACCCTAATCAGCCCTACATCCGTTCGGAGTCCTAGGACTACCCGGAGCCATTTCGTGACACCTACCCCTAGTCCTCGGCCAACCCCTACCACTACCACTAGTCCTAGGCTTAACATGAGCCATAACCCTAACACTGCCAGTGGGCCTCTGCCAAACACTAGCCCTTCAACTAACCCTACCCCGAGCAATACCCCTCGCCCTAGGCCTACGCCTAGCACTACCTCTGGTCCTACCACTACCCCTGGCCCTACAGCTCCCCCTACCCATAGGCCCACCCCCAACCCTACCACTAGCCACAGCTACCACTCCTGGCCCTAGGCCTACTCCGAGGTTTACCTCGACAACCACCCCTTGCCCTATGCCTACCCCAGCGCTACGCCTACCGCTCTCACTAGCCCTAGCTCGAGCCCTAGACCAACGCCCATGGCTCCTTCTAGTCCGAGGCCTAGAACTTGCCCGTCGCTGACCAGTACAACTTGCCCTTGTTAGGGTTAGGGTTAGGGTTAGGGTTAGGGTTAGGATTAGGGTTTAGGGTTAGGGTTAGGGTTAGGGTTGGTGTTAGGGTTAGGGTTAGGGTTAGGGTTAGGGTTGGTGTTAGGTTTAGGGTTAGGGTTAGGGTTACGGTTAGGGTTGGTGTTAGGGTTAGGGTTAGGGTTAGGGTTAGGATTAGGGTTAGGGTTTGTGTTAGGTTTAGGGTTAGGGTTAGGGTTGGTGTTAGGGTTAGGGTTAGGGTTAGGGTTAGGGTTGGTGTTAGGTATAGGGTTAGGGTTAGGGTTAGGGTTAGGGTTAGGGTTGGGGTTAGGGTTAGGGTTAGGGTTAGGGTTAGTGTTAGGGTTAGGGTTTAGGGTTAGGGTTAGGGTTAGGTTTGGTGTTATGGTTAGGGTTAGGGTTAGGGTTAGGGTTGGTGTTAGGTTTAGGGTTAGGGTTAGGGTTAGGGTTAGGGTTAGGGTTAGGGTTGGTGTTAGGGTTAGGGTTAGGGTTAGGGTTAGGGTTAGGATTAGGGTTAGGGTTGCTGTTAGGGTTAGGGTTAGGGTTAGGGTTGGTGTTAGGGTTAGGGTTAGGGTTGGGGTTAGGGTTGGGGTTAGGGTTAGGGTTAGGGTTAGGGTTAGTGTTAGGGTTAGGGTTAGGGTTAGGGTTAGGATTAGGGTTTAGGGTTAGGGTTAGGGTTAGGTTTGGTGTTAGGGTTAGGGTTAGGGTTAGGGTTAGGGTTAGGGTTAGGGTTGGGGTTAGGGTTGGGGTTAGGGTTAGGGTTAGGGTTAGGGTTAGTGTTAGGGTTAGGTTTAGGGTTAGGGTTAGGATTAGGGTTTAGGGTTAGGGTTAGGGTTAGGTTTGGTGTTATGGTTAGGGTTAGGGTTAGGGTTAGGGTTGGTGTTAGGTTTAGGGTTAGGGTTAGGGTTAGGGTTAGGGTTGGTGTTAGGGTTAGGGTTAGGGTTAGGGTTAGGGTAAGGGTTAGGGTTGGTGTTAGGGTTAGGGTTAGGGTTAGGGTTAGGGTTAGGGTTGGTGTTAGGGTTAGGGTTAGGGTTACGGTTAGGGTTGGTGTTAGGTATAGGGTTAGGGTTAGGGTTAGGGTTGGTGTTAGGGTTAGGGTTAGTGTTAGGGTTAGGGATAGGGTTAGGGTTAGGATTAGGGTTAGGGTTGGTGTTAGGGTTAGGGTTAGGGTTAGGGTTAGTGTTGGTGTTAGGCATAGGGTTAGGGTTAGGGTTAGGGTTAGGGTTGGTGTTAGGGTTAGGGTTAGGGTTAGGGTTAGGGTTGGTGTTAGGGTTAGGGTTAGGGTTAGGATTAGGGTTAGGGTTGGTGTTAGGGTTAGGGTTAGGGTTAGGGTTAGTGTTTGGTGTTAGTGTTAGGGTTAGGGTTAGAGTTAGGGTTAGGGTTAGGGTTAGGGTTGGTGTTAGGGTTAGGGTTAGGGTTAGGGTTAGGGTTAGGGTTGGTGTTAGGGTTAGGGTTAGGGTTAGAGTTAGGGTTAGGGTTAGGGTTAGGGTTGGTGTTAGATTTAGGGTTAGGGTTAGGATTAGGGTTAGGGTTGGTGTTAGGGTTAGGGTTAGGGTTAGGGTTGGTGTTAGGGTTAGGGTTAGGGTTAGGGTTAGGGTTAGGGTTAGGATTAGGGTTAGGATTTGTGTTATGGTTAGGGTTAGGGTTAGGGTTAGGGTTGGTGTTAGGGTTAGGGTTAGGGTTAGAGTTAGGGTTAGGGTTAGGGTTAGGGTATGTTTTAGGGTTAGGGTTAAGGTTAGGGTTATGGTTAGGGTTGGTGTTAGGTTTAGGGTTTGGGTTAGGGTTAGGGTTGGTGTTAGGTTTAGGTTTAGGGTTAGGGTTAGGGTTAGGGTTGGTGTTAGGGTTAGGGTTAGGGTTAGGGTTAGGGTTAAAGTTGGTGTTAGGGTTAGGGTTAGGTTTAGGTTTAGGGTTGGTGTTAGGGTTAGGGTTAGGTTTAGGGTTAGTGTTAGGGTTGGTGTTAGGGTTAGGGTTAGGGTTAGGGTTAGGGTTAGGGTTAGGATTAGGGTTAGGATTTGTGTTAGGGTTAGGGTTATGGTTAGGGTTAGGGTTGGTGTTAGGGTTAGGGTTAGGGTTAGAGTTAGGGTTAGGGTTAGGGTTAGGGTATGTTTTAGGGTTAGGGTTAGGGTTAGGGTTAGGGTTGGTGTTAGGCATAGGGTTAGGGTTAGGGTTAGGGTTGGTGTTAGGGTTAGGGTTAGGGTTAGTGTTAGGGTTAGGGTTAGGGTTAGGGTTAGGTTACCCCGAGCACTACCCCTCGCCCTAGGCCTACGCCTAGCACTACCTCTGGTCCTACCCCTACCCCTGGCCCTACAGCTACCCCTACACATAGGCCCACCCCCATCCCTACCCCTAGCCACAACTCCAACTCCTGGGCCAAAGCCTACTCCGAGGTTTACCTTGACAACCACCCCTTGCCCTATGCCTACCCCAGCGCTACGCCTACCGCTCTCACTAGCCCTAGCTCGGGCCCTAGACCAACGCCCATGGCTCCTTTTGTCCGAGGCCTAGAACTTGCCCGTCGCTGACCAGTACAACTTGCCCTTGTTAGGGTTAGGGTTAGGGTTAGGGTTAGGGTTAGGGTTAGGATTAGGGTTTAGGGTTAGGGTTAGGGTTAGGGTTGGTGTTAGGGTTAGGGTTAGGGTTAGGGTTAAGGTTGGTGT
>NW_027669272.1:867500-1025000 GCF_964194185.1 Rhinolophus hipposideros
GGGTTGGTGTTAGGGTTAGGGTTAGGGTTAGGGTTAGGGTTAGGGTTGGTGTTTGGGTTAGGGTTAGGGTTAGAGTTAGGGTTAGGGTTAGGGTTAGGGTTGGTGTTAGGGTTAGGGTTAGGGTTAGGGTTAGGGTTAGGGTTGGATTTAGGGTTAGGGTTTGGGTTAGGGTTAGGGTTGGTGTTAGGTTTAGGTTTAGGGTTAGGGTTAGGGTTAGGGTTGGTGTTAGGGTTAGGGTTAAAGTTAGGGTTAGGGTTAGGGTTAGGGTTGGTGTTAGGGTTAGGGTTAGGGTTAGGGTTAGGGTTGGTGTTAGGGTTAGGGTTAGGGTTAGAGTTAGGGTTAGGGTTAGGGTTAGGGTTGGTGTTAGGGTTAGGGTTAGGGTTAGGGTTAGGGTTGGTGTTAGGGTTAGTGTTTGGGTTAGGGTTAGGGTTGGTGTTAGGTTTAGGGTTAGGGTTAGGGTTAGGGTTAGGGTTGGTGTTAGGGTTAGGATTAGGGTTAGGGTTCGTGTTAGGCATAGGGTTAGGGTTAGGGTTAGGGTTAAGGTTAGGGTTGGTGTTAGGGTTAGGGTTAGGGTTAGGGTTAGGTTTGGTGTTAGGGTTAGGGTTAGGGTTAGGATTAGGGTTAGGGTTTGTGTTAGGTTTAGGATTAGGGTTAGGGTTGGTGTTAGGGTTAGGGTTAGGGTTAGGGTTAGGGTTGGTGTTAGGTATAGGGTTAGGGTTAGGTTTAGGGTTAGGGTTGGGGTTAGGGTTAGGGTTAGGGTTAGGGTTAGTGTTAGGGTTAGGGTTAGGGTTAGGGTTAGGATTAGGGTTTAGGGTTAGGGTTAGGGTTAGGTTTGGTGTTATGGTTAGGGTTAGGGTTAGGGTTAGGGTTGGTGTTAGGTTTAGGGTTAGGGTTAGGGTTAGGGTTAGGGTTAGGGTTGGTGTTAGGGTTAGGGTTAGGGTTAGGGTTAGGGTTAGGATTAGGGTTAGGGTTGCTGTTAGGGTTAGGGTTAGGGTTAGGGTTGGTGTTAGGGTTAGGGTTAGGGTTACGGTTAGGGTTGGTGTTAGGTATAGGGTTAGGGTTAGGGTTAGGATTAGGGTTAGGGTTGGGGTTAGGGTTAGGGTTAGGGTTAGGGTTAGTGTTAGGGTTAGGGTTAGGGTTAGGGTTAGGATTAGGGTTTAGGGTTAGGGTTAGGGTTAGGTTTGGTGTTATGGTTAGGGTTAGGGTTAGGGTTAGGGTTGGTGTTAGGTTTAGGGTTAGGGTTAGGGTTAGGGTTAGCGTTAGGGTTGGTGTTAGGGTTAGGGTTAGGGTTAGGGTTAGGGTTAGGGTTAGGGTTGGTGTTAGGCTTAGGGTTAGGGTTAGGGTTAGGGTTAGGGTTGGTGTTAGGGTTAGGGTTAGGGTTACGGTTAGGGTTGGTGTTAGGTATAGGGTTAGGGTTAGGGTTAGGGTTGGTGTTAGGGTTAGGGTTAGGGTTAGGGTTAGTGTTAGGGTTAGGGATAGGGTTAGGGTTAGGATTAGGGTTAGGGTTGGTGTTAGGGTTAGGGTTAGGGTTAGGGTTAGTGTTGGTGTTAGGCATAGGGTTAGGGTTAGGGTTAGGGTTAGGGTTGGTGTTAGGGTTAGGGTTAGGGTTAGGGTTAGGTTTGGTGTTAGGGTTAGGGTTAGGGTTAGGATTAGGGTTAGGGTTGGTGTTAGGGTTAGGGTTAGGGTTAGGGTTTGGTGTTAGGGTTAGGGTTAGGGTTAGAGTTAGGGTTAGGGTTAGGGTTAGGGTTGGTGTTAGGGTTAGGGTTAGGGTTAGGGTTAGGATTAGGGTTGGTGTTAGGGTTAGGGTTAGGGTTAGAGTTAGGGTTAGGGTTAGGGTTAGGGTTGGTGTTAGATTTAGGGTTAGGGTTAGGATTAGGGTTAGGGTTGGTGTTAGGGTTAGGGTTAGGGTTAGGGTTGGTGTTAGGGTTAGGGTTAGGGTTAGGGTTAGGGTTAGGGTTAGGGTTAGGATTAGGGTTAGGATTTGTGTTATGGTTAGGGTTAGGGTTAGGGTTAGGGTTGGTGTTAGGGTTAGGGTTAGGGTTAGAGTTAGGGTTAGGGTTAGGGTTAGGGTATGTTTTAGGTTTAGGGTTAAGGTTAGGGTTATGGTTAGGGTTGGTGTTAGGTTTAGGGTTTGGGTTAGGGTTAGGGTTGGTGTTAGGTTTAGGTTTAGGGTTAGGGTTAGGGTTAGGGTTGGTGTTAGGGTTAGGGTTAGGGTTAGGGTTAGGGTTAGGGTTGGTGTTAGGGTTAGGGTTAGGTTTAGGTTTAGGGTTGGTGTTAGGGTTAGGGTTAGGTTTAGGGTTAGTGTTAGGGTTGGTGTTAGGGTTAGGGTTAGGGTTAGGGTTAGGGTTAAGGTTAGGATTAGGGTTAGGATTTGTGTTAGGTTTAGGGTTAGGGTTAGGGTTAGGGTTGGTGTTAGGGTTAGGGTTAGGGTTAGAGTTAGGGTTAGGGTTAGGGTTAGGGTATGTTTTAGGGTTAGGGTTAGGGTTAGGGTTAGGGTTAGGGTTGGTGTTAGGCATAGGGTTAGGGTTAGGGTTAGGGTTAGGGTTGGTGTTAGGGTTAGGGTTAGGGTTAGTGTTAGGGTTAGGGTTAGGGTTAGGGTTAGGTTACCCCGAGCACTACCCCTCGCCATAGGCCTACGCCTAGCACTACCTCTGGTCCTACCCCTACCCCTGTCCCTACAGCTCCCCCTACACATAGGCCCACCCCCATCCCTACCCCTAGCCACAACTCCAACTCCTGGGCCAAAGCCTACTCCGAGCTTTACCTCGACACCCACCCCTTGCCCTATGCCTACCCCAGCGCTACGCCTACCGCTCTCACTAGCCCTAGCTCGGGCCCTAGACCAACGCCCATGGCTCCTTCTAGTCCGAGGCCTAGAACTTGCCCGTCGCTGACCAGTACAACTTGCCCTTGTTAGGGTTAGGGTTAGGGTTAGGGTTAGGATTAGGGTTTAGGGTTAGGGTTAGGGTTAGGGTTGGTGTTAGGGTTAGGGTTAGGGTTAGGGTTAAGGTTGGTGTTTGGTTTAGGTTTAGGGTTAGGGTTAGGGTTACGGTTAGGGTTAGGGTTAGGGTTAGGGTTAGGGTTAGGGTTAGGGTTAGGGTTAGGGTTGGTGTTAGGTATAGGGTTAGGGTTAGGGTTAGGGTTAGAGTTGGTGTTAGGGTTAGGGTTAGGGTTAGGGTTAGGGTTAGTGTTAGGGTTAGGGTTAGGGTTAGGGTTAGGATTAGGGTTAGGGTAGGTGTTAGGGTTAGGGTTAGGTTTAGGGTTAGGGTTCGTGTTAGGCATAGGTTTAGGGTTAGGGTTAGGGTTAGGGTTAGGGTTGGTGTTAGGGTTAGGGTTAGGGTTAGGGTTAGGGTTAGGGTTAGGGTTGGTGTTAGGGTTAGGGTTAGGGTTAGGGTTAGGGTTGGTGTTAGGGTTAGGGTTAGGGTTAGAGTTAGGGTTAGGGTTAGGGTTAGGGTTGGTGTTAGGGTTAGGGTTAGGGTTAGGGTTAGGGTTGGTGTTAGGGTTAGTGTTTGGGTTAGGGTTAGGGTTGGTGTTAGGTTTAGGGTTAGGGTTAGGGTTAGGGTTAGGGTTGGTGTTAGGGTTAGGGTTAGGGTTAGGGTTCGTGTTAGGCATAGGGTTAGGGTTAGGGTTAGGGTTAGGGTTGGTGTTAGGGTTAGGGTTAGGGTTAGGGTTAGGTTTGGTGTTAGGGTTAGGGTTAGGGTTAGGATTAGGGTTAGGGTTGGTGTTAGGGTTAGGGTTAGGTTTAGGTTAGGGTTGGTGTTAGGGTTAGGGTTAGGGTTAGGGTTGGTGTTAGGGTTAGGGTTAGGGTTAGAGTTAGGGTTGGTGTTAGGTATAGGGTTAGGGTTAGGGTTAGGGTTAGGGTTGGTGTTAGGGTTAGGGTTAGGGTTAGGGTTAGTGTTAGGGTTAGGGTTAGGGTTAGGGTTAGGTTACCCCGAGCACTACCCCTCGCCCTAGGCATACGCCTAGCACTACCTCTGGTCCTACCCCTACCCCTGTCCCTACAGCTCTCCCTACCCATAGGCCCACCCCCATTCCTACCCCTAGCCACAGCTCCCACTCCTGGTCCTAGGCCTACTCCGAGGTTTACCCCGACACCCACCCCTTGCCCTTTGCCTACCCCAGCGCTACGCCTACCGCTCCCACTAGCCCTACCTCGGGCCCTAGACCAACGCCCATTGCTCACTCTAGTCCGAAGCCTAGCACTTGCCCGTCGCCAACCGGTATACCTTGCCCTACCTATAGCCAGAGCACTAACCCGTGTCCTACGAAATCACCCTGGACCCACCATTAGCCACACCCTAATCAGCCCTACATCCGTTCGGAGTCCTAGGACTACCCGGAGCCATTTCGTGACACCTACCCCTAGTCCTCGGCCAACCCCTACCACTACCACTAGTCCTAGGCTTAACATGAGCCATAACCCTAACACTGCCAGTGGGCCTCTGCCAAACACTAGCCCTTCAACTAACCCTACCCCGAGCAATACCCCTCCCCCTAGGCCTACGCCTAGCACTACCTCTGGTCCTACCACTACCCCTGGCCCTACAGCTCTCCCTACCCATAGGCCCACCCCCAACCCTACCACTAGCCACAGCTCCCACTTCTGGCCCTAGGCCTACTCCGAGGTTTACCTCGACAACCACCCCTTGCCCTATGCCTACCCCAGCGCTACGCCTACCGCTCTCACTAGCCCTAGCTCGGGCCCTAGACCAACGCCCATGGCTCCTCTAGTCCGAGGCCTAGAACTTGCCCGTCGCTGACCAGTACAACTTGCCCTTGTTAGGGTTAGGGTTAGGGTTAGGGTTAGGGTTAGGATTAGGGTTTAGGGTTAGGGTTAGGGTTAGGGTTGGTGTTAGGGTTAGGGTTAGGGTTAGGGTTAGGGTTGGTGTTAGGTTTAGGGTTAGGGTTAGGGTTACGGTTAGGGTTGGTGTTAGGGTTAGGGTTAGGGTTAGGGTTAGGATTAGGGTTAGGGTTTGTGTTAGGTGTAGGGTTAGGGTTAGGGTTGGTGTTAGGGTTAGGGTTAGGGTTAGGGTTAGGGTTGGTGTTAGGTATAGGATTAGGGTTAGGGTTAGGGTTAGGGTTAGGGTTGGGGTTAGGGTTAGGGTTAGGGTTAGGGTTAGTGTTAGGGTTAGGGTTAGGGTTAGGGTTAGGATTAGGGTTTAGGGTTAGGGTTAGAATTAGGTTTGGTGTTATGGTTAGGGTTAGGGTTAGGGTTAGGGTTGGTGTTAGGTTTAGGGTTAGGGTTAGGGTTAGGGTTAGGGTTGGTGTTAGGGTTAGGGTTAGGGTTAGGGTTAGGATTATGGTTAGGGTTGCTGTTAGGGTTAGGGTTAGGGTTAGGGTTGGTGTTAGGGTTAGGGTTAGGGTTACGGTTAGGGTTGGTGTTAGGTATAGGGTTAGGGTTAGGGTTAGGGTTAGGGTTAGGGTTGGGGTTAGGGTTAGGGTTAGGGTTAGGGTTAGGGTTAGGATTAGGGTTAGGGTTGGTGTTAGGGTTAGGGTTAGGGTTAGGGTTAGGGTTAGGGTTGGTGTTAGGGTTAGGGTTAGGGTTACGGTTAGGGTTGGTGTTAGGTATAGGGTTAGGGTTAGGGTTAGGGTTAGGGTTAGGGTTAGTGTTAGGGTTAGGGTTAGGGTTAGGGTTAGGATTAGGGTTTAGGGTTAGGGTTAGAGTTAGGTTTGGTGTTATGGTTAGGGTTAGGGTTAGGGTTAAGGTTGGTGTTAGGTTTAGGGTTAGGGTTAGGGTTAGGGTTAGGGTTGGTGTTAGGGTTAGGGTTAGGGTTAGGGTTAGGATTAGGGTTAGGGTTGGTGTTAGGCATAGGGTTAGGGTTAGGGTTAGGGTTAGGGTTGGTGTTAGGGTTAGGTTTAGGGTTAGGGTTAGGGTTGGTGTTAGGGTTAGGGTTAGGGTTAGGATTAGGGTTAGGGTTGGTGTTAGGGTTAGGGTTAGGGTTAGGGTTAGGGTTGGTGTTAGGGTTAGGGTTAGGGTTAGAGTTAGGGTTAGGGTTAGGGTTAGGGTTGGTGTTAGGGTTAGGGTTAGGGATAGGGTTAGGGTTGGTGTTAGGTTTAGTGTTTGGGTTAGGGTTAGGGTAGGTGTTAGGTTTAGGGTTAGGGTTAAGTTTAGGGTTGGTGTTAGGGTTAGGGTTAGGGTTAGGGTTAGGGTTGGTGTTATGGTTAGTGTTTGGGTTAGGGTTAGGGTTGGTGTTAGGTTTAGGGTTAGGGTTAGGGTTAGGGTTCGTGTTAGGGTTAGGGTTAGGGTTAGGGTTCGTGTTAGGCATAGGGTTAGGGTTAGGGTTAGGGTTAGGGTTGGTGTTAGGGTTAGGGTTAGGGTTAGGGTTAGGGTTGGTGTTAGGGTTAGGGTTAGGGTTAGGATTAGGGTTAGGATTGGTGTTAGGGTTAGGGTTAGGTTTAGGGTTAGGGTTGGTGTTAGGGTTAGGGTTAGAGTTAGGGTTAGGTTTGGTGTTAGGGTTAGGGTTAGGGTTAGGGTTAGGGTTGGTGTTAGGTATAGGGTTAGGGTTAGGGTTAGGGTTAGGGTTAGGGTTGGTGTTAGGGTTAGGGTTAGGGTTAGGGTTAGTGTTAGGGTTAGGGTTAGGGTTAGGGTTAGGTTACCCCGAGAACTACCCCTCGCCCTAGGCCTACGCCTAGCACTACATCTGGTCCTACACCTACCCCTGTCCCTACAGCTCCCCCTACCCATAGGCCCACCCCCATCCCTACCCCTAGCCACAGCTCCCACTCCTGGTCCTAGGCCTACTCCGAGGTTTACCCCGACACCCACCCCTTGCCCTTTGCCTACCCCAGCGCTACGCCTACCGCTCCCACTAGCCCTACCTCGGGCCCTAGACCAACGCCCAGTGCTCACTCTAGTCCGAAGCCTAGCACTTGCCCATCGCCAACCGGTACACCATGCCCTACCGATAGCCAGAGCACTAACCCGTGTCCTACGAAATCAACCTGGACCCACCATTAGCCACACCCTAATCCAGCCCTACATCCGTTCGGAGTCCTAGGACTACCCGGAGCCATTTCGTGACACCTACCCCTAGTCCTCGGCCAACCCCTACCACTACCACTAGTCCTAGGCTTAACATGAGCCCTAACCCTAACACTGCCCGTGGGCCTCTGCCAAACACTAGCCCTTCAAATAACCCTACCCCGAGCACTACCCCTCGCCCTAGGCCTACGCCTAGCACTACCTCTTGTCCTACTACTACCCCTGGCCCTACAGCTCCCCCTACCCATAGGCCCACCCCCAACCCTACCACTAGCCACAGCTCCCACTCCTGGCCCTAGGCCTACTCCGAGGTTTACCTCGACACCCACCCCTTACCCTATGCCTACCCCAGCGCTACGCCTACCGCTCACACTAGCCCTAGCTCGGGCCCTAGACAAACGCCCATGGCTCCTTCTAGTCCGAGGCCTAGAACTTGCCCGTCGCTGACCAGTACACCTTGCCCTTGTTAGGGTTAGGGTTAGGGTTAGGGTTAGGGTTAGGATTAGGGTTTAGGGTTAGGGTTAGGGTTAGGGTTGGTGTTAGGGTTAGGGTTAGGGTTAGGGTTAGGGTTGGTGTTAGGTTTAGGGTTAGGGTTAGGGTTAGGGTTACGGTTAGGGTTGGTGTTAGGGTTAGGGTTAGGGTTAGGTTTAGGATTAGGGTTAGGGTTGGTGTTAGGGTTAGGGTTAGGGTTAGGGTTGGAGTTAGGGTTAGGGTTAGGGTTAGGGTTAGGGTTAGGGTTGGTGTTAGGTATAGGGTTAGGGTTAGGGTTAGGGTTAGGGTTAGGGTTGGTGTTAGGGTTAGGGTTAAGGTTAGGGTTAGTGTTAGGATTAGGGTTAGGGTTAGGGTTAGGATTAGGGTTAGGGTTGGTGTTAGGGTTAGGGTTAGGTTTAGGGTTAGGGTTCGTGTTAGGCATAGGGTTAGGGTTAGAATTAGGGTTAGGGTTAGGGTTGGTGTTAGGGTTAGGGTTAGGGTTAGGGTTGTTAGGGTTAGGGTTAGGGTTAGGATTAGGGTTAGGGTTGGTGTTAGGGATAGGGTTAGGGTTAGGGTTGGTGTTAGGGTTAGGGTTAGGGTTAGGGTTAGGGTTAAAGTTAGGGTTAGGGTTAGGGTTGGTGTTAGGTATAGGGTTAGGGTTAGGGTTAGGGTTAGGGTTAGGGTTGGTGTTAGGGTTAGGGTTAGGGTTAGGGTTAGGGTTGGTGTTAGGGTTAGGGTTAGGGTTAGAGTTAGGGTTAGTGTTAGGGTTAGGGTTGGTGTTAGGGTTAGGGTTAGGGTTAGGGTTAGGGTTGGTGTTAGGGTTAGGGTTAGGGTTAGAGTTAGGGTTAGGGTTAGGGTTAGGGTTGGTGTTAGGGTTAGGGATAGGTTTAGGGTTAGGGTTGGTGTTAGGGTTAGTGTTTGGGTTAGGGTTAGGGTTGGTGTTAGGTTTAGGGTTAGGGTTAGGGTTAGGATTAAGGTTGGTGTTAGGGTTAGGGTTAGGGTTAGGGTTCGTGTTAGGCATAGGGTTAGGGTTAGGGTTAGGGTTAGGGTTGCTGTTAGGGTTAGGGTTAGGGTTAGGGTTAGGGTTGGTGTTAGATTTAGGGTTAGGGTTAGGATTAGGGTTAGGGTTGGTGTTAGGGTTAGGGTTAGGGTTAGGGTTGGTGTTAGCGTTAGGGTTACGGTTAGGGTTAGGGTTAGGGTTAGGATTAGGGGTAGGATTTGTGTTATGGTTAGGGTTAGGGTTAGGGTTAGGGTTGGTGTTAGGGTTAGGGTTAGGGTTAGAGTTAGGGTTAGGGTTAGGGTTAGGGTATGTTTTAGGGTTAGGGTTAAGGTTAGGGTTAGGGTTAGGGTTGGTGTTAGGTTTAGGGTTTGGGTTAGGGTTAGGGTTGGTGTTAGGTTTAGGTTTAGGGTTAGGGTTAGGTTTAGGGTTGGTGTTAGGGTTAGGGTTAGGGTTAGGGTTAGGGTTGGTGTTAGGGTTAGGGTTAGGTTTAGGTTTAGGGTTGGTGTTAGGGTTAGGGTTAGGGTTAGGGTTAGTGTTAGGGTTGGTGTTAGGGTTAGGGTTAGGGTTAGGGTTAGGGTTAGGGTTAGGATTAGGGTTAGGATTTGTGTTAGGGTTAGGGTTAGGTTTAGGGTTGGTGTTAGGGTTAGGGTTAGGGTTAGAGTTAGGGTTAGGGTTAGGGTTAGGGTATGTTTTAGGGTTAGGGTTAGGGTTAGGGTTAGGGTTAGGGTTGGTGTTAGGCATAGGGTTAGGGTTAGGGTTAGGGTTGGTGTTAGGGTTAGGGTTAGGGTTAGTGTTAGGGTTAGGGTTAGGGTTAGGGTTAGGTTACCCCGAGCACTACCCCTCGCCCTAGGCCTACGCCTAGCACTACCTCTGGTCCTACCCCTACCCCTGTCCCTACAGCTCCACCTACCCATAGGCCCACCCCCATCCCTACCCCTAGCCACAACTCCAACTCCTGGGCCAAAGCCTACTCCGAGCTTTACCTCGACACCCACCCCTTGCCCTATGCCTACCCCAGCGCTACGCCTATCGCTCTCACTAGCCCTAGCTCGGGCCCTAGACCAACGCCCATGGCTCCTTCTAGTCCGAGGCCTAGAACTTGCCCGTCGCTGACCAGTACAACTTGCCCTTGTTAGGGTTAGGGTTAGGGTTAGGGTTAGGGTTAGGATTAGGGTTTAGGGTTAGGGTTAGGGTTAGGGTTGGTGTTAGGGTTAGGGTTAGGGTTGGTGTTAGGTTTAGGGTTAGGGTTAGGGTTACGGTTAGGGTTAGGGTTAGGGTTAGGGTTAGGGTTAGGGTTGGTGTTAGGTATAGGGTTAGGTTTAGGGTTAGGGTTAGGGTTGGTGTTAGGGTTAGGGTTAGGGTTAGGGTTAGTGTTAGGGTTAGGGTTAGGGTTAGGGTTAGGATTAGGGTTAGGGTTGGTGTTAGGGTTAGGGTTAGGTTTAGGGTTAGGGTTCGTGTTAGGCATAGGTTTAGGGTTAGGGTTAGGGTTAGGGTTGGTGTTAGGGTTAGGGTTAGGGTTAGGGTTAGGGTTGGTGTTAGGGTTAGGGTTAGGGTTAGGTTTAGGGTTAGGGTTGGTGTTAGGGTTAGGGTTAGGGTTAGGGTTGGTGTTAGGGTTAGGGTTAGGGTTAGGGTTAGGGTTAAGGTTAGGTTTAGGGTTAGGATTAGGGTTAGGATTTGTGTTAGGGTTAGGGTTAGGGTTAGGGTTAGGGTTAGGGTTGGTGTTAGGGTTGGGGTTAGGGTTAGAGTTAGGTTTAGGTTTAGGGTTAGGGTTAGGGTTAGGGTTGGTGTTAGGGTTAGGGTTAGGGTTAGGGTTAGGGTTAGGGTTGGTGTTAGGGTTAGGGTTAGGGTTAGGGTTAGGGTTGGTGTTAGGGTTAGGGTTAGGGTTAGAGTTAGGGTTAGGGTTAGGGTTAGGGTTGGTGTTAGGGTTAGGGTTAGGGTTAGGGTTAGGGTTGGTGTTAGGGTTTGTGTTTAAGTTAGGGTTAGGGTTGGTGTTAGGTTTAGGGTTAGGGTTAGGGTTAGGTTTAGGGTTGGTGTTAGGGTTAGTGTTAGGGTTAGGGTTCGTGTTAGGCATAGGGTTAGGGTTAGGGTTAGGGTTAGAATTAGGGTTGGTGTTAGGGTTAGGGTTAGGGTTAGGGTTAGGTTTGGTGTTAGGGTTAGGGTTAGGGTTAGGATTAGGGTTAGGGTTGGTGTTAGGGTTAGGGTTAGGTTTAGGTTTAGGGTTGGTGTTAGGGTTAGGGTTAGGGTTAGGGTTAGGGTTGGTGTTAGGGTTAGGGTTAGGGTTAGGGTTAGGGTTGGTGTTAGGTATAGGGTTAGGGTTAGGGTTAGGGTTAGGGTTGGTGTTAGGATTAGGGTTAGGGTTAGGGTTAGTGTTAGGGTTAGGGTTAGGGTTAGGTTACCCCGAGCACTACCCCTCGCCCTAGGCCTACGCCTAGCACTACCTCTGGTCCTACCCCTACCCCTGTCCCTACAGCTCTCCCTACTTATAGGCCCACACCCATCCCTACCCCTAGCCACAGCTCCCACTCCTGGTCCTAGGCCTACTCCGAGGTTTACCCCGACACCCACCCCTTGCCCTTTGCCTACCCCAGCGCTACGCCTACCGCTCCCACTAGCCCTACCTCGGGCCCTAGACCAACGCCCAGTGCTCACTCTAGTCCGAAGCCTAGCACTTGCCCGTCGCCAACCGGTACACCTTGCCCTACCTATAGCCAGAGCACTAACCCGTGTCCTACGAAATCACCCTGGACCCACCATTAGCCACACCCTAATCAGCCCTACATCCGTTCGGAGTCCTAGGACTACCCGGAGCCATTTCGTGACACCTACACCTAGTCCTCGGCCAACCCCTACCACTACCACTAGTCCTAGGCTTAACATGAGCCCTAACTTTAACACTGCCAGTGGGCCTCTGCCAAACACTAGCCCTTCAACTAACCCTACCCCGAGCAATACCCCTCGCCCTAGGCCTACGCCTAGCACTACCTCTGGTCCTACCACTACCCCTGGCCCTACAGCTCCCCCTACCCATAGGCCCACCCCCAACCCTACCACTAGCCACAGCTCCCACTCCTGGCCCTAGGCCTACTCCGTGGTTTACCTCGACACCCACCCCTTGCCCTATGCCTACCCCAGCGCTACGCCTACAGCTCTCACTAGCCCTAACTCGGGCCCTAGACCAACGCCCATGGCTCCTTCTAGTCCGAGGCCTAGAACTTGCCCGTCGCTGACCAGTACAACTTGCCCTTGTTAGGGTTAGGGTTAGGGTTAGGGTTAGGGTTAGGATTAGGGTTTAGGGTTAGGGTTAGGGTTAGGGTTGGTGTTAGGGTTAGGGTTAGGGTTAGGGTTGGTGTTAGGTTTAGGGTTAGGGTTAGGGTTACGGTTAGGGTTGGTGTTAGGGTTAGGGTTAGGGTTAGGGTTAGGATTAGGGTTAGGGTTTGTGTTAGGTTTAGGGTTAGGGTTAGGGTTGGTGTTAGGGTTAGGGTTAGGTTTAGGGTTAGGTTTGGTGTTAGGTATAGGCTTAGGGTTAGGTTTAGGGTTAGGGTTAGGGTTAGGGTTAGGGTTAGGGTTAGGGTTGGTGTTAGGTATAGGGTTAGGGTTAGGGTTGGTGTTAGGGTTAGGGTTAGGGTTAGGTTTAGTGTTAGGGTTAGGGTTAGGGTTAGGGTTAGGTTACCCCGAGCACTACCCCTCGCCCTAGGCCTACGCCTAGCACTACCTCTGGTCCTACCCCTACCCCTGTCCCTACAGCTCTCCCTACTTATAGGCCACACCCATCCCTACCCCTAGCCACAGCTCCCACTCCTGGTCCTAGGCCTACTCCGAGGTTTACCCCGACACCCACCCCTTGCCCTTTGCCTACCCCAGCGCTACGCCTACCGCTCCCACTAGCCCTACCTCGGGCCCTAGACCAACGCCCAGTGCTCACTCTAGTCCGAAGCCTAGCACTTGCCCGTCGCCAACCGGTACACCTAGCCCTACCTATAGCCAGAGCACTAACCCGTGTCCTACGAAATCACCCTGGACCCACCATTAGCCACACCCTAATCAGCCCTACATCCGTTCGGAGTCCTAGGACTACCCGGAGCCATTTTGTGACACCTACCCCTAGTCCTCGGCCAACCCCTACCACTACCACTAGTCCTAGGCTTAACATGAGCCCTAACCCTAACACTGCCAGTGGGCCTCTGCCAAACACTAGCCCTTCAACTAACCCTACCCCGAGCAATACCCCTCGCCCTAGGCCTACGCCTAGCACTACCTCTGGTCCTACCACTACCCCTGGCCCTACAGCTCCCCCTACCCATAGGCCCACCCCCAACCCTACCACTAGCCACAGCTCCCACTCCTGGCCCTAGGCCTACTCCGTGGTTTACCTCGACACCCACCCCTTGCCCTATGCCTACCCCAGCGCTACGCCTACCGCTCTCACTAGCCCTAGCTCGGGCCCTAGACCAACGCCCATGGCTCCTTCTAGTCCGAGGCCTAGAACTTGCCCGTCGCTGACCAGTACAACTTGCCCTTGTTAGGGTTAGGGTTAGGGTTAGGGTTAGGGTTAGGATTAGGGTTTAGGGTTAGGGTTAGGGTTAGGGTTGGTGTTAGGGTTAGGGTTAGGGTTAGGGTTAGGGTTGGTGTTAGGTTTAGGGTTAGGGTTAGGGTTACGGTTAGGGTTGGTGTTAGGGTTAGGGTTAGGGTTAGGATTAGGGTTAGGGTTTGTGTTAGGTTTAGGGTTAGGGTTAGGGTTGGTGTTAGGGTTCGGGTTAGGGTTAGGGTTAGGGTTGGTGTTAGGTATAGGGTTAGGGTTAGGGTTAGGGTTAGGGTTAGGGTTGGGGTTAGGGTTAGGGTTAGGGTTAGGGTTAGTGTTAGGGTTAGGGTTAGGGTTAGGGTTAGGATTAGGGTTTAGGGTTAGGGTTAGGGTTAGGTTTGGTGTTATGGTTAGGGTTAGGGTTAGGGTTGGTGTTAGGTTTAGGGTTAGGGTTAGGGTTAGGGTTAGGGTTGGTGTTAGGGTTAGGTTTAGGGTTAGGGTTAGGGTTAGGATTAGGGTTAGGGTTGCTGTTAGGGTTAGGGTTAGGGTTAGGGTTGGTGTTAGGGTTAGGGTTAGGGTTACGGTTAGGGTTGGTGTTAGGTATAGGGTTAGGGTTAGGGTTAGGGTTAGGGTTAGGGTTGGGGTTAGGGTTAGGGTTAGGGTTAGGGTTAGTGTTAGGGTTAGGGTTAGGGTTAGGGTTAGGATTAGGGTTTAGGGTTAGGGTTAGGGTTAGGTTTGGTGTTATGGTTAGGGTTAGGGTTAGGGTTAGGGTTGGTGTTAGGTTTAGGGTTAGGGTTAGGGTTAGGGTTAGGGTTAGGGTTGGTGTTAGGGTTAGGGTTAGGGTTAGGGTTAGGGTTAGGATTAGGGTTAGGGTTGGTGTTAGGGTTAGGGTTAGGGTTAGGGTTAGGGTTAGGGTTGGTGTTAGGGTTAGGATTAGGGTTACGGTTAGGGTTGGTGTTAGGTATAGGGTTAGGGTTAGGGTTAGGGTTGGTGTAGGGTTAGGGTTAGGGTTAGGGTTAGTGTTAGGGTTAGGGATAGGGTTAGGGTTAGCATTAGGGTTAGGGTTGGTGTTAGGGTTAGGGTTAGGGTTAGGGTTAGTGTTGGTGTTAGGCATAGGGTTAGGGTTAGGGTTAGGGTTAGGGTTGGTGTTAGGGTTAGGGTTAGGGTTAGGGTTAGGGTTGGTGTTAGGGTTAGGGTTAGGGTTAGGATTAGGGTTAGGGTTGGTGTTAGGTTTAGGGTTAGGGTTAGGGTTAGGGTTGGTGTTAGGGTTAGGGTTAGGGTTAGAGTTAGGGTTAGGGTTAGGGTTAGGGTTGGTGTTAGGGTTAGGGTTAGGGTTAGGGTTAGGGTTGGTGTTAGGTTTAGTGTTTGGGTTAGGGTTAGGGTAGGTGTTAGGTTTAGGGTTAGGGTTAAGTTTAGGGTTGGTGTTAGGGTTAGGGTTAGGGTGAGGGTTGGTGTTATGGTTAGTGTTTGGGTTAGGGTTAGGGTTGGTGTTAGGTTTAGGGTTAGGGTTAGGGTTAGGGTTCGTGTTAGGGTTAGGGTTAGGGTTAGGGTTCGTGTTAGGCATAGGGTTAGGGTTAGGGTTAGGGTTAGGGTTGGTATTAGGGTTAGGGTTAGGGTTAGGGTTAGGGTTGGTGTTAGGGTTAGGGTTAGGGTTAGGATTAGGGTTAGGATTGGTGTTAGGGTTAGGTTTAGGTTTAGGGTTAGGGTTGGTGTTAGGGTTAGGGTTAGGGTTAGGGTTAGGTTTGGTGTTAGGGTTAGGGTTAGGGTTAGGGTTAGGGTTGGTGTTATGTATAGGGTTAGTGTTTGGGTTAGGGTTAGGGTTAGGGTTGGTGTTAGGGTTAGGGTTAGGGTTAGGGTTAGTGTTAGGGTTAGGGTTAGGGTTAGGGTTAGGTTACCCCGAGAACTACCCCTCGCCCTAGGCCTACGCCTAGCACTACATCTGGTCCTACACCTACCCCTGTCCCTACAGCTCCCCCTACCCATAGGCCCACCCCCATCCCTACCCCTAGCCACAGCTCCCACTCCTGGTCCTAGGCCTACTCCGAGGTTTACCCCGACACCCACCCCTTGCCCTTTGCCTACCCCAGCGCTACGCCTACCGCTCCCACTAGCCCTACCTCGGGCCCTAGACCAACGCCCAGTGCTCACTCTAGTCCGAAGCCTAGCACTTGCCCATCGCCAACCGGTACACCATGCCCTACCGATAGCCAGAGCACTAACCCGTGTCCTACGAAATCAACCTGGACCCACCATTAGCCACACCCTAATCCAGCCCTACATCCGTTCGGAGTCCTAGGACTACCCGGAGCCATTTCGTGACACCTACCCCTAGTCCTCGGCCAACCCCTACCACTACCACTAGTCCTAGGCTTAACATGAGCCCTAACCCTAACACTGCCCGTGGGCCTCTGCCAAACACTAGCCCTTCAACTAACCCTACCCCGAGCACTACCCCTCGCCCTAGGCCTACGCCTAGCACTACCTCTTGTCCTACTACTACCCCTGGCCCTACAGCTCCCCCTACCCATAGGCCCAACCCCAACCCTACCACTAGCCACAGCTCCCACTCCTGGCCCTAGGCCTACTCCGAGGTTTACCTCGACACCCACCCCTTACCCTATGCCTACCCCAGCGCTACGCCTACCGCTCACACTAGCCCTAGCTCGGGCCCTAGAGAAACGCCCATGGCTCCTTCTAGTCCGAGGCCTAGAACTTGCCCGTCGCTGACCAGTACACCTTGCCCTTGTTAGGGTTAGGGTTAGGGTTAGGGTTAGGGTTAGGATTAGGGTTTAGGGTTAGGGTTAGGGTTAGGCTTGGTGTTAGGGTTAGGGTTAGGGTTAGGGTTAGGGTTGGTGTTAGGTTTAGGGTTAGGGTTAGGGTTAGGGTTACGGTTAGGGTTGGTGTTAGGGTTAGGGTTAGGGTTAGGTTTAGGATTAGGGTTAGGGTTGGTGTTAGGGTTAGGGTTAGGGTTAGGGTTGGAGTTAGGGTTAGGGTTAGGGTTAGGGTTAGGGTTAGGGTTGGTGTTAGGTATAGGGTTAGGGTTAGGGTTAGGGTTAGGGTTAGGGTTGGTGTTAGGGTTAGGGTTAGGGTTAAGGTTAGTGTTAGGATTAGGGTTAGGGTTAAAGTTAGGATTAGGGTTAGGGTTGGTGTTAGGGTTAGGGTTAGGTTTAGGGTTAGGTTTCGTGTTAGGCATAGGGTTAGGGTTAGAATTAGGGTTAGGGTTAGGGTTGGTGTTAGGGTTAGGGTTAGGGTTAGGGTTAGGGTTGTTAGGGTTAGGGTTAGGGTTAGGATTAGGGTTAGGGTTGGTGTTAGGGTTAGGGTTAGGGTTAAGGTTGGTGTTAGGGTTAGGGTTGGGGTTAGGGTTAGGGTTAGGGTTAGGGTTAGGGATAGGGTTGGTGTTAGGTATAGGGTTAGGGTTAGGGTTAGGGTTAGGGTTAGGGTTGGTGTTAGGGTTAGGGTTAGGGTTAGGGTTAGGGTTGGTGTTAGGGTTAGGGTTAGGGTTAGAGTTAGGGTTAGTGTTAGGGTTAGGGTTGGTGTTAGGGTTAGGGTTAGGGTTAGGGTTAGGGTTGGTGTTAGGGTTAGGGTTAGGGTTAGAGTTAGGGTTAGGGTTAGGGTTAGGGTTGGTGTTAGGGTTAGGGATAGGTTTAGGGTTAGGGTTGGTGTTAGGGTTAGTGTTTGGGTTAGGGTTAGGGTTGGTGTTAGGTTTAGGTTTAGGGTTAGGGTTAGGGTTAAGGTTGGTGTTAGGGTTAGGGTTAGGTTTAGGGTTCGTGTTAGGCATAGGGTTAGGATTAGGGTTAGGGTTAGGGTTGCTGTTAGGGTTAGGGTTAGGGTTAGGGTTAGGGTTGGTGTTAGATTTAGGGTTAGGGTTAGGATTAGGGTTAGGGTTGGTGTTAGGGTTAGGGTTAGGGTTAGGGTTGGTGTTAGGGTTAGGGTTAGGGTTAGGGTTAGGGTTAGGATTAGGGTTAGGATTTGTGTTATGGTTAGGGTTAGGGTTAGGGTTAGGGTTGGTGTTAGGGTTAGGGTTAGGGTTAGAGTTAGGGTTAGGGTTAGGGTTAGGGTATGTTTTAGGGTTAGGGTTAAGGTTAGGGTTAGGGTTAGGGTTGGTGTTAGGTTTAGGGTTTGGGTTAGGGTTAGGGTTGGTGTTAGGTTTAGGTTTAGGGTTAGGGTTAGGGTTAGGGTTGGTGTTAGGGTTAGGGTTAGGGTTAGGGTTAGGGTTAGGGTTGGTGTTAGGGTTAGTGTTAGGTTTAGGTTTAGGGTTGGTGTTAGGGTTAGGGTTAGGGTTAGGGTTAGTGTTAGGGTTGGTGTTAGGGTTAGGGTTAGGGTTAGGGTTAGGGTTAGTGTTAGGGTTAGGATTAGGGTTAGGATTTGTGTTAGGGTTAGGGTTAGGGTTAGGGTTGGTGTTAGGGTTAGGGTTAGGGTTAGAGTTAGGGTTAGGGTTAGGGTTAGGGTATGTTTTAGGGTTAGGGTTAGGGTTAGGGTTAGGGTTAGGGTTGGTGTTAGGCATAGGGTTAGGGTTAGGGTTAGGGTTAGGGTTGGTGTTAGGGTTAGGGTTAGGGTTAGTGTTAGGGTTAGGGTTAGGGTTAGGGTTAGGTTACCCCGAGCACTACCCCTCGCCCTAGGCCTACGCCTAGCACTACCTCTGGTCCTACCCCTACCCCTGTCCCTACAGCTCCACCTACCCATAGGTCCACCCCCATCCCTACCCCTAGCCACAACTCCAACTCCTGGGCCAAAGCCTACTCCGAGCTTTACCTCGACACCCACCCCTTGCCCTATGCCTACCCCAGCGCTACGCCTACCGCTCTCACTAGCCCTAGCTCGGGCCCTAGACCAACGCCCATGGCTCCTTCTAGTCCGAGGCCTAGAACTTGCCCGTCGCTGACCAGTACAACTTGCCCTTGTTAGGGTTAGGGTTAGGGTTAGGGTTAGGATTAGGGTTTAGGGTTAGGGTTAGGGTTAGGGTTGGTGTTAGGGTTAGGGTTAGGGTTAGGGTTGGTGTTAGGTTTAGGGTTAGGGTTAGGGTTACGGTTAGGGTTAGGGTTAGGGTTAGGGTTAGGGTTAGGGTTAGGGTTGGTGTTAGGATTGGGTTAGGGTTAGGGTTAGGGTTAGGGTTGGTGTTAGGGTTAGGGTTAGGGTTAGGGTTAGTGTTAGGGTTAGGGTTAGGGTTAGGGTTAGGATTAGGGTTAGGGTTGGTGTTAGGGTTAGGGTTAGGTTTAGGGTTAGGGTTCGTGTTAGGCATAGGTTTAGGGTTAGGGTTAGGGTTAGGGTTAGGGTTGGTGTTAGGGTTAGGGTTAGGGTTAGGGTTAGGGTTGGTGTTAGGGTTAGAGTTAGGGTTAGGTTTAGGGTTAGGGTTGGTGTTAGGGTTAGGGTTAGGGTTAGGGTTGGTGTTAGGGTTATGTTAGGGTTAGGGTTAGGGTTAAGGTTAGGGTTAGGGTTAGGATTAGGGTTAGGATTTGTGTTAGGGTTAGGGTTAGGGTTAGGGTTAGGGTTGTTGTTAGGGTTAGGGTTAGGGTTAGAGTTAGGGTTAGGGTTAGGGTTAGGGTTGGTGTTAGGGTTAGGGTTAGGGTTAGGGTTAGGGTTGGTGTTAGGGTTAAGGTTTGGGTTAGGGTTAGGGTTGGTGTTAGGTTTAGGTTTAGGGTTAGGGTTAGGGTTAGGGTTGGTGTTAGGGTTAGGGTTAGGTTTAGGTTTAGGGTTGGTGTTAGGGTTAGGGTTAGGGTTAGGGTTAGGGTTGGTGTTAGGGTTAGGGTTAGGGTTAGGGTTAGGGTTGGTGTTAGGTATAGGGTTAGGGTTAGGGTTAGGGTTAGGGTTGGTGTTAGGGTTAGGGTTAGGGTTAGGGTTAGTGTTAGGGTTAGGGTTAGGGTTAGGGTTAGGTTACCCCGAGCACTACCCCTCGCCCTAGGCCTACGCCTAGCACTACCTCTGGTCCTAGCCCTACCCCTGTCCCTACAGCTCTCCCTACTTATAGGCCCACCCCCATCACTACCCCTAGCCACAGCTCCCACTCCTGGTCCTAGGCCTACTCCGAGGTTTACCCCGACACCCACCCCTTGCCCTTTGCCTACCCCAGCGCTACGCCTACCGCTCCCACTAGCCCTACCTCGGGCCCTAGACCAACGCCCAGTGCTCACTCCAGTCCGAAGCCTAGCACTTGCCCGTCGCCAACCGGTACACCTTGCCCTACCTATAGCCAGAGCACTAACCCGTGTCCTACGAAATCACCCTGGACCCACCATTAGCCACACCCTAATCAGCCCTACATCCGTTCGGAGTCCTAGGACTACCCGGAGCCATTTCGTGACACCTACCCCTAGTCCTCGGCCAACCCCTACCACTACCACTAGTCCTAGGCTTAACATGAGCCCTAACCCTAACACTGCCAGTGGGCCTCTGCCAAACACTAGCCCTTCAACTAACCCTACCCCGAGCAATACCCCTCGCCCTAGGCCTACGCCTAGCACTACCTCTGGTCCTACCACTACCCCTGGCCCTACAGCTCCCCCTACCCATAGGCCCACCCCCAACCCTACACCTAGCCACAGCTCCCACTCCTGGCCCTAGGCCTACTCCGTGGTTTACCTCGACACCCACCCCTTGCCCTATGCCTACCCCAGCGCTACGCCTACCGCTCTCACTAGCCCTAGCTCGGGCCCTAGACCAACGCCCATGGCTCCTTCTAGTCCGAGGCCTAGAACTTGCCCGTCGCTGAACAGTACAACTTGCCCTTGTTAGGGTTAGGGTTAGGGTTAGGGTTAGGGTTAGGGTTAGGATTAGGGTTTAGGGTTAGGGTTAGGGGTAGGGTTGGTGTTAGGGTTAGGGTTAGGGTTAGGGTTAGGGTTGGTGTTAGGTTTAGGGTTAGGGTTAGGGTTACGGTTAGGGTTGGTGTTAGGGTTAGGGTTAGGGTTAGGGTTAGGATTAGGGTTAGGGTTTGTGTTAGGTTTAGGGTTAGGGTTAGGGTTGGTGTTAGGGTTAGGGTTAGGGTTAGGGTTAGGGTTGGTGTTAGGTATAGGGTTAGGGTTAGGGTTAGGGTTAGGGTTGGGGTTAGGGTTAGGGTTAGGGTTAGGGTTAGTGTTAGGGTTAGGGTTAGGGTTAGGGTTAGGATTAGGGTTTAGGGTTAGGGTTAGGGTTAGGTTTGGTGTTATGGTTAGGGTTAGGGTTAGGGTTAGGGTTGGTGTTAGGTTTAGGGTTAGGGTTAGGGTTAGGGTTAGGGTTGGTGTTAGGGTTAGGGTTAGGGTTAGGGTTAGGGTTAGGGTTAGGATTAGGGTTAGGGTTGCTGTTAGGGTTAGGGTTAGGGTTAGGGTTAGGGTTGGTGTTAGGGTTAGGGTTAGGGTTACGGTTAGGGTTGGTGTTAGGTATAGGTTTAGGGTTAGGGTTAGGGTTGGTGTTAGGGTTAGGGTTAGGGTTAGGGTTAGTGTTAGGGTTAGGGATAGGGTTAGGGTTAGGATTAGGGTTAGGGTTGGTGTTAGGGTTAGGGTTAGGGTTAGGGTTAGTGTTGGTGTTAGGCATAAAGTTAGGGTTAGGGTTAGGGTTAGGGTTGGTGTTAGGTTTAGGGTTAGGGTTAGGGTTAGGGTTGGTGTTAGGTTTAGGGTTAGGGTTAGGATTAGGGTTAGGGTTGGTGTTAGGGTTAGGGTTAGGGTTAGGGTTAGGGTTGGTGTTAGGGTTAGGGTTAGGGTTAGATTTAGGGTTAGGGTTAGGGTTAGGGTTGGTGTTAGGGTTAGGGTTAGGGTTAGGGTTGGTGTTAGGGTTAGGGTTAGGGTTAAGGTTGGTGTTATGGTTAGTGTTTGGGTTAGGGTTAGGGTTGGTGTTAGGTTTAGGGTTAGGGTTAGGGTTAGGGTTAGGGTTGGTGTTAGGGTTAGGGTTAGGGTTAGGGTTCGTGTTAGGCATAGGGTTAGGGTTAGGGTTAGGGTTAGGGTTAGGGTTGGTGTTAGGGTTAGGGTTAGGGTTAGGGTTAGGGTTGGTGTTAGGGTTAGGGTTAGGGTTAGGATTAGGGTTAGGATTGGTGTTAGGGTTAGTGTTAGGTTTAGGGTTAGGGTTGGTGTTAGGGTTAGGGTTAGGGTTAGGGTTAGGGTTAGGGTTGGTGTTAGGGTTAGGGTTAGGGTTAGGGTTAGGGTTGGTGTTAGGTATAGGGTTAGGGTTAGGGTTAGGGTTAGGGTTAGGGTTGGTGTTAGGGTTAGGGTTAGGGTTAGGGTTAGTGTTAGGGTTAGGGTTAGGGTTAGGGTTAGGGTTAGGTTACCCCGAGCACTACCCCTCTCCCTAGGCCTACGCCTAGCACTATATCTGGTCCTACCCCTACCCCTGTCCCTACAGCTCCCCCTACCCATAGGCCCACCCCCATCCCTACCCCTAGCCACAGCTCCCACTCCTGGTCCTAGGCCTACTCCGAGGTTTACCCCGACACCCACCCCTTGCCCTTTGCCTACCCCAGCGCTACGCCTACCGCTCCCACTAGCCCTACCTCGGGCCCTAGACCAACGCCCAGTGATCACTCTAGTCCGAAGCCTAGCACTTGCCCGTTGCCAACCGGTACACCATGCCCTACCGATAGCCAGAGCACTAACCCGTGTCCTACGAAATCAACCTGGACCCACCATTAGCCACACCCTAATCCAGCCCTACATCCGTTCGGAGTCCTAGGACTACCCGGAGCCATTTCGTGACACCTACCCCTAGTTCTCGGCCAACCACTACCACTACCACTAGTCCTAGGCTTAACATGAGCCCTAACCCTAACACTGCCCGTGGGCTTCTGCCAAACACTAGCCCTTCAACTAACCCTACCCCGAGCACTACCCCTCGCCCTAGGCCTACGCCTAGCACTACCTCTGGTCCTACCACTACCCCTGGCCCTACAGCTCCCCCTACCCATAGGCCCCCCCCAACCCTACCACTAGCCACAGCTCCCACTCCTGTCCCTAGGCCTACTCCGAGGTTTACCTCGACACCCACCCCTTACCCTATGCCTATCCCAGCGCTACGCCTACCGCTCTCACTAGCCCTAGCTCGGGCCCTAGACCAACGCCCATGGCTCCTTCTAGTCCGAGGCCTAGAACTTGCCCGTCGCTGACCAGTGCACCGTGCCCTTGTTAGGGTTAGGGTTAGGGTTAGGGTTAGGGTTAGGTATAGGGTTAGGGTTAGGGTTAGGGTTAGGGTTGGTGTTAGGGTTAGGGTTAGGGTTAGGGTTAGTGTTAGGGTTAGGGTTAGGGTTAGGGTTAGGATTAGGGTTAGGGTTGGTGTTAGGGTTAGGGTTAGGTTTAGGGTTAGGGTTCGTGTTAGGCATAGGTTTAGGGTTAGGGTTAGGGTTAGGGTTAGGGTTGGTGTTAGGGTTAGGGTTAGGGTTAGGGTTGGTGTTAGGGTTAGAGTTAGGGTTAGGTTTAGGGTTAGGGTTGGTGTTAGGGTTAGGGTTAGGGTTAGGGTTGGTGTTAGGGTTAGGGTTAGGGTTAGGGTTAGGGTTAAGGTTAGGGTTAGGGTTAGGATTAGGGTTAGGATTTGTGTTAGGGTTAGGGTTAGGGTTAGGGTTAGGGTTGGTGTTAGGGTTAGGGTTAGGGTTAGAGTTAGGGTTAGGGTTAGGGTTAGGGTTGGTGTTAGGGTTAGGGTTAGGGTTAGGGTTAGGGTTGGTGTTAGGGTTAGGGTTTGGGTTAGGGTTAGGGTTGGTGTTAGGTTTAGGTTTAGGGTTAGGGTTAGGGTTAGGGTTGGTGTTAGGGTTAGGGTTAGGGTTAGGGTTAGGGTTAGGGTTGGTGTTAGGGTTAGGGTTAGGGTTAGGGTTAGTGTTAGGGTTAGGGTTAGGGTTAGAGTTAGGGTTAGGGTTAGGGTTAGGGTTGGTGTTAGGGTTAGGGTTAGGGTTAGGGTTGGTGTTAGGGTTAGTGTTTGGGTTAGGGTTAGGGTTGGTGTTAGGTTTAGGGTTAGGGTTAGGGTTAGGGTTAGGGTTGGTGTTAGGGTTAGTGTCAGGGTTAGGGTTCGTGTTAGGCATAGGGTTAGGGTTAGGGTTACGGTTAGAATTAGGGTTGGTGTTAGGGTTAGGGTTAGGGTTAGGGTTAGGTTTGGTGTTAGGGTTAGGTTTGGTGTTAGGGTTAGGGTTAGGGTTAGGATTAGGTTTAGGGTTGGTGTTAGGGTTAGGGTTAGGTTTAGGTTTAGGGTTGGTGTTAGGGTTAGTGTTAGGGTTAGGGTTAGGGTTGGTGTTAGGGTTAGGGTTAGGGTTAGGGTTAGGGTTGGTGTTAGGTATAGGGTTAGGGTTAGGGTTAGGGTTAGGGTTGGTGTTAGGGTTAGGGTTAGGGTTAGGGTTAGTGTTAGGGTTAGGGTTAGGGTTAGGGTTAGGTTACCCCGAGCACTACCCCTCGCCCTAGGCCTACGCCTAGCACTACCTCTGGTCCTACACCTACCCCCGTCCCTACAGCTCTCCCTACTTATAGGCCCACCCCCATCCCTACCCCTAGCCACAGCTCCCACTCCTGGTCCTAGGCCTACTCCGAGGTTTACCCCGACACCCACCCCTTGCCCTTTGCCTACCCCAGCGCTACGCCTACCGCTCCCACTAGCCCTACCTCGGGCCCTAGACCAACGCCCAGTGCTCACTCTAGTCCGAAGCCTAGCACTTGCCCGTCGCCAACCGGTACACCTTGCCCTACCTATATCCAGAGCACTAACCCGTGTCCTACGAAATCACCCTGGACCCACCATTAGCCACACCCTAATCAGCCCTACATCCGTTCGGAGTCCTAGGACTACCCGGAGCCATTTCGTGACACCTACCCCTAGTCCTCGGCCAACCCCTACCACTACCACTAGTCCTAGGCTTAACATGAGCCCTAACCCTAACACTGCCAGTGGGCCTCTGCCAAACACTAGCCCTTCAACTAACCCTACCCCGAGCAATACCCCTCGCCCTAGGCCTACGCCTAGCACTACCTCTGGTCCTACCACTACCCCTGGCCCTACAGCTCCCCCTACCCATAGGCCCACCCCCAACCCTACCACTAGCCACAGCTCCCACTCCTGGCCTAGGCCTACTCCGTGGTTTACCTCGACACCCACCCCTTGCCCTATGCCTACCCCAGCGCTACGCCTACCGCTCTCACTAGCCCTAGCTCGGGCCCTAGACCAACGCCCATGGCTCCTTCTAGTCCGAGGCCTAGAACTTGCCCGTCGCTGACCAGTACAACTTGCCCTTGTTAGGGTTAGGGTTAGGGTTAGGGTTAGGGTTAGGATTAGGGTTTAGGGTTAGGGTTAGGGTTAGGGTTGGTGTTAGGTTTAGGGTTAGGGTTAGGGTTACGGTTAGGGTTGGTGTTAGGGTTAGGGTTAGGGTTAGGGTTAGGATTAGGGTTAGGGTTTGTGTTAGGTTTAGGGTTAGGGTTAGGGTTGGTGTTAGGGTTAGGGTTAGGGTTAGGGTTAGGGTTGGTGTTAGGTATAGGGTTAGGGTTAGGGTTAGGGTTAGGGTTAGGGTTGGGGTTAGGGTTAGGGTTAGGGTTAGGGTTAGTGTTAGGGTTAGGGTTAAGGTTAGGGTTAGGATTAGGGTTTAGGGTTAGGGTTAGGGTTAGGTTTGGTGTTATGGTTAGGGTTAGGGTTAGGGTTAGGGTTGGTGTTAGGTTTAGGGTTAGGGTTAGGGTTAGGGTTGGTGTTAGGGTTAGGGTTAGGGTTAGGGTTAGGGTTAGGATTAGGGTTAGGGTTGCTGTTAGGGTTAGGGTTAGGGTTAGGGTTAGGGTTGGTGTTAGGGTTAGGGTTAGGGTTACGGTTAGGGTTGGTGTTAGGTATAGGTTTAGGGTTAGGGTTAGGGTTGGTGTTAGGGTTAGGGTTAGGGTTAGGGTTAGTGTTAGGGTTAGGGATAGGGTTAGGGTTAGGATTAGGGTTAGGGTTGGTGTTAGGGTTAGGGTTAGGGTTAGGGTTAGTGTTGGTGTTAGGCATAAAGTTAGGGTTAGGGTTAGGGTTAGGGTTGGTGTTAGGTTTAGGGTTAGGGTTAGGGTTAGGGTTGGTGTTAGGTTTAGGGTTAGGGTTAGGATTAGGGTTAGGGTTGGTGTTAGGGTTAGGGTTAGGGTTAGGGTTAGGGTTGGTGTTAGGGTTAGGGTTACGGTTAGAGTTAGGGTTAGGGTTAGGGTTAGGGTTGGTGTTAGGGTTAGGGTTAGGGTTAGGGTTGGTGTTAGGGTTAGGGTTAGGGTTAGGGTTAGGGTTGGTGTTATGGTTAGTGTTTGGGTTAGGGTTATGGTTGGTGTTAGGTTTAGGGTTAGGGTTAGGGTTAGGGTTTGGGTTGGTGTTAGGGTTAGGGTTAGGGTTAGGGTTCGTGTTAGGCATAGGGTTAGGGTTAGGGTTAGGGTTAGGGTTAGGGTTGGTGTTAGGGTTAGGGTTAGGGTTAGGGTTAGGGTTGGTGTTAGGGTTAGGGTTAGGGTTAGGATTAGGGTTAGGATTGGTGTTAGGGTTAGTGTTAGGTTTAGGGTTAGGGTTGGTGTTAGGGTTAGGGTTAGGGTTAGGGTTAGGGTTAGGGTTGGTGTTAGGGTTAGGGTTAGGATTAGGGTTAGGGTTGGTGTTAGGTATAGGGTTAGGGTTAGGGTTAGGGTTAGGGTTAGGGTTGGTGTTAGGGTTAGGGTTAGGGTTAGGGTTAGTGTTAGGGTTAGGGTTAGGGTTAGGGTTAGGGTTAGGTTACCCCGAGCACTACCCCTCGCCCTAGGCCTACGCCTAGCACTACATCTGGTCCTACCCCTACCCCTGTCCCTACAGCTCCCCCTACCCATAGGCCCACCCCCATCCCTACCCCTAGCCACAGCTCCCACTCCTGGTCCTAGGCCTACACCGAGGTTTACCCCGACACCCACCCCTTGCCCTTTGCCTACCCCAGCGCTACGCCTACCGCTCCCATAGCCCTACCTCGGGCCCTAGACCAACGCCCAGTGATCACTCTAGTCCGAAGCCTAGCACTTGCCCGTCGCCAACCGGTACACCATGCCCTACCGATAGCCAGAGCACTAACCCGTGTCCTACGAAATCAACCTGGACCCACCATTAGCCACACCCTAATCCAGCCCTACATCCGTTCGGAGTCCTAGGACTACCCGGAGCCATTTCGTGACACCTACCCCTAGTCCTCATCCAACCCCTACCACTACCACTAGTCCTAGGCTTAACATGAGCCCTAACCCTAACACTGCCCGTGGGCCTCTGCCAAACACTAGCCCTTCAACTAACCCTACCCCGAGCACTACCCCTCGCCCTAGGCCTACGCCTAGCACTACCTCTGGTCCTACCACTACCCCTGGCCCTACAGCTCCCCCTACCCATAGACCCCCCCCAACCCTACCACTAGCCACAGCTCCCACTCCTGGCCCTAGGCCTACTCCGAGGTTTACCTCGACACCCACCCCTTACCCTATGCCTACCCCAGCGCTACGCCTATCGCTCTCACTAGCCCTGCTCGGGCCCTAGACCAACGCCCATGGCTCCTTCTAGTCCGAGGCCTAGAACTTGCCCGTCGCTGACCAGTGCACCGTGCCCTTGTTAGGGTTAGGGTTAGGGTTAGGGTTAGGATTAGGGTTTAGGGTTAGGGTTAGGGTTAGGGTTGGTGTTAGGGTTAGGGTTAGGGTTAGGGTTAGGGTTGGTGTTAGGTTTAGGGTTAGGGTTATGGTTAGGGTTACGGTTAGTGTTGGTGTTAGGGTTAGCGTTAGGGTTAGGGTTAGGATTAGGGTTAGGCTTGGTGTTAGGTTTAGGGTTACGGTTAGGGTTGGAGTTAGGGTTAGGGTTAGGGTTAGGGTTAGGGTTAGAGTTGGTGTTAGGTATATGGTTAGGGTTAGGGTTAGGGTTAGGGTTAGGGTTGGTGTTAGGGTTAGGGTTAGGGTTAGTGTTAGTGTTAGGATAAGGGTTAGGGTTAGGGTTAGGATTAGGGTTAGGGTTGGTGTTAGGGTTAGGGTTAGGTTTAGGGTTAGGGTTCGTGTTAGGCATAGGGTTAGGGTTATTTTTAGGGTGGGTTAGGGTTGGTGTTAGGGTTATGGTTAGGGTTAGGGTTAGTGTTGTTAGGGTTAGGGTTAGGGTTAGGATTAGGGTTAGGGTTGGTGTTAGGGTTAGGGTTAGGGTTAGGGTTGGTGTTAGGGTTATGGTTAGGGTTAGGGTTAGTGTTGTTAGGGTTAGGGTTAGGGTTAGGATTAGGGTTAGGGTTGGTGTTAGGGTTAGGGTTAGGGTTAGGGTTAGGGTTAGGGTTAGGATTAGGGTTAGGATTGGTGTTGGGGTTAGGGTTAGGGTTAGGGTTAGGGTTGGTGTTAGGGTTAGGGTTAGAGTTAGGGTTAGGGTTAGGGTTAGGGTTAGGGTGGGTGTTAGGGTTAGGGTTAGGGTTAGGGTTAGGGTTGGTGTTAGGGTTAGGGTTTGGGTTAGGTTTAGGGTTGGTATTAAGTTTAGGTTTAGGGTTAGGGTTAGGGTTAGGGTTGGTGTTAGGGTTAGGTTTAGGGTTAGGGTTAGGGTTGGTGTTAGGGTTAGGGTTAGGGTTAGGGTTAGGGTTGGTGTTAGGGTTATGGTTAGGGTTAGGGTTAGGGTTAGGGTTAGGGTTAGGGTTGGTGTTAGGGTTAGGGTTAGGTTTAGGGTTGGTGTTAGGTATAGGGTTAGGGTTAGGGTTAGGGTTGGTGTTAGGGTTAGGGCTAGGGTTAGGGTTAGTGTTAGGGTTAGGGTTAGGGTTAGGTTTAGGTTACCCCGAGCACTACCCCTCGCCCTAGGCCTACGATTAGCATTACCGCTGGTCCTACCACTACCCCTGGCCCTACAGCTCCCCCTACCCATAGGTACACCCCCACCCCTACCCCTAGCCACAGCTCCCACTCCTGGCCCTAGGCCTACACCGAGGTTTACCTCGACACCCACCCCTTGCCCTATGCCTACCCCAGCGCTACGCCTACCGTTTCCACTAGCCATAGCTCGGGCCCTAGACCAACGCCCATAACTCCCTCTTGTCCGAGGCCTAGAACTTGCCCGTCGCTGACCAGTACACCTTGCCCTTGTTAGGGTTAGGGTTAGGGTTAGGGTTAGGGTTAGGGTTTAGGGTTAGGGTTAGGGTTGGTGTTAGGGTTAGGGTTAAGGTTAGGGTTAGGGTTATTGTTAGGGTTAGGGTTAGGGTTAGGGTTAGGATTAGGGTTAGGGTTGGTGTTAGGGTTAGGATTAGGGTTAGTGTTAGGGTTAGGGTTATGGTTAGGGTTAGGGTTATTGTTAGGTTTAGGGTTAGAATTAGGGTTAGAATCAGGGTTAGGGTTGGTGTTAGGGTTAGGGTTAGGTTAGGGTTAGGGTTAGGGTTAGAATTAGGGTCAGGTTACACCGATCACTACCCCTCGCCCTAGGCCTACGCCTAGCACTACCTCTGGTCCTACCCCTACCTCTGGCCGACAGCTTTTCCTACCTATGGGCCCACCCCCATCCCTACCCTTAGCCACAACTCCAACTCCTGGCCCAAAGCCTACTCCGAAGTTTACCCCGACACCCACCCCTTGCCCTATTACTACCCCAGGGCTACGCCTACCGCTCCCACTAGCCCTAGCTCGGGCCCAAGACCAACGCCCATGGCTCCCTGTAGTCCGAGGCCTAGAACTTGCCCGTCGGTGAATATTACACCTTGCCCTTGTTAGGGTTAGGGTTAGGGTTAGGGTTAGGGTTAGGGTTTAGGGTTAGGGATAGGGTTAGGGTTGGTGTTAGGGTTAGGGTTAGGATTAGGGTTAGGGTTGCGGTTAGGTTTATGGTTAGGTTTATTGTTAGGGTTAGGGTTAGGTTTGGTGTTAGGGTTAGGGTTAGGTTTAGGGTTAGTTTTAGGGTTAGGGTTAGGGTTAGGTTACTTCGAGCAATACCCCTCCCCCTAGGCCTACGCCTAGCACTACTTCTGGTCCTACCCCTACCCCTGGCCCTACATCTCCCCTTACCCATAGGCCCACCGCCATCCCTACCCCTAGCCACAGCTCCCACTCCTGGTCCTTGGCCTACTCCGAGGTTTACCCCGACACCCAACCCTTGCCCTTTGCCTACCCCAGCGCTACGTCTCCCGCTCCCACTAGCCCTACCTCGGGCCCTAGACCAACGCCCAGTGCTCACTCTAGTCAGAAGCCTAGCACTTGCCCGTCATCGACCAGTACACCTTGCCCTACCGATAGCCAGAACACTAACCCTTGTCCTACGAAATCACCCTGGACCCACCATTAGCCACACCCTAATCATGCCCCACAACCGTTCGGAGTCCTAGGACTACCCAGTGCCCTCTCGTGACACCTACCCCTAGCCCTCGGCCATCCCCTACCACTACCACTAGTCCTAGGCCTAACATGATCCCTAAGACTAACCCTGCCCGTGGGCCTCAGCCAACCACTAGCCCTTCACCATCCTTACCCAAAGCACTACCCCTCGCCCTAGGCCTCTGCCTAGCACTACCTCTGGTCCTACTGCTACCCCTGGCCCTACAGCTCCCACTAACCATAGGCCCACCCAAATCCCTACCCCTACCCACAGCTCCAACTCCTGGCACTAGGCCGACTCCGAGGTTTACCCCGACACCCACCCCTTGCCCTATGCCTACCCCAGCGCTACGCCTAACGCTCCCTCTAGCCCTAGCTCGGGCCCTAAACCCAACGCCCAGTGCTCATCTAGTCCGAGGCCTAGCACTTGCCCGTCGCCGACCAGTACACCTTTCCCAACCGTTAGCCAGAGCAGTAACCCGTGTCCTACGAAATCACCCTGGACCCACCCTTACCAACCGTAATCCAGCCCTACACCTGTTCCGAGTCCTAGACCTACCCGGAGCCCTTCCGTGACACCTACCCCTAGCCTTCGGCCAATCCCTACCACTACCACTAGTCCTAGGCTTAACATGAGCCCTAACCCTAACACTGCCAGTGGGCCTCTGCCAAACACTAGCCCTTCAACTAACCCTACCCCGAGCAATACCCCTCGCCCTAGGCCTACGCCTAGCACTACCTCTGGTCCTACCACTACCCCTGGCCCTACAGCTCCCCCTACCCATAGGCCCACCCCCAACCCTACCACTAGCCACAGCTCCCACTCCTGGCCCTAGGCCTACTCCGTGGTTTACCTCGACACCCACCCCTTACCCTATGCCTACCCCAGCGCTACGCCTACCGCTCTCACTAGCCCTAGCTCGGGCCCTAGACCAACGCCCATGGCTCCTTCTAGTCCGAGGCCTAGAACTTGCCCGTCGCTGACCAGTACAACTTGCCCTTGTTAGGGTTAGGGTTAGGGTTAGGGTTAGGGTTAGGGTTAGGATTAGGGTTTAGGGTTAGGGTTAGGGTTAGGGTTGGTGTTAGGGTTAGGGTTAGGGTTAGGGTTAGGGTTGGTGTTAGGTTTAGGGTTAGGGTTAGGGTTACGGTTAGGGTTGGTGTTAGGGTTAGGGTTAGGGTTAGGGTTAGGATTAGGGTTAGGGTTTGTGTTAGGTTTAGGGTTAGGGTTAGGGTTGGTGTTAGGGTTAGGGTTAGGGTTAGGGTTAGGGTTGGTGTTAGGTATAGGGTTAGGGTTAGGGTTAGGGTTAGGGTTGGGGTTAGGGTTAGGGTTAGGGTTAGGGTTAGTGTTAGGGTTAGGGTTAAGGTTAGGGTTAGGATTAGGGTTTAGGGTTAGGGTTAGGGTTAGGTTTGGTGTTATGGTTAGGGTTAGGGTTAGGGTTAGGGTTGGTGTTAGGTTTAGGGTTAGGGTTAGGTTTAGGGTTAGGGTTGGTGTTAGGGTTAGGGTTAGGGTTAGGGTTAGGGTTAGGATTAGGGTTAGGGTTGCTGTTAGGGTTAGGGTTAGGGTTAGGGTTAGGGTTGGTGTTAGGGTTAGGGTTAGGGTTACGGTTAGGGTTGGTGTTAGGTATAGGTTTAGGGTTAGGGTTAGGGTTGGTGTTAGGGTTAGGGTTAGGGTTAGGGTTAGTGTTAGGGTTAGGGATAGGGTTAGGGTTAGGATTAGGGTTAGGGTTGGTGTTAGGGTTAGGGTTAGGGTTAGGGTTAGTGTTGGTGTTAGGCATAAAGTTAGGGTTAGGGTTAGGGTTAGGGTTGGTGTTAGGTTTAGGGTTAGGGTTAGGGTTAGGGTTGGTGTTAGGTTTAGGGTTAGGGTTAGGATTAGGGTTAGGGTTGGTGTTAGGGTTAGGGTTAGGGTTAGGGTTAGGGTTGGTGTTAGGGTTAGGGTTAGGGTTAGGGTTAGAGTTAGGGTTAGGGTTAGGGTTAGGGTTGGTGTTAGGGTTAGGGTTAGGGTTAGGGTTGGTGTTAGGGTTAGGGTTAGGGTTAGGGTTAGGGTTGGTGTTATGGTTAGTGTTTGGGTTAGGGTTAGGGTTGGTGTTAGGTTTAGGGTTAGGGTTAGGGTTAGGGTTGGTGTTAGGGTTAGGGTTAGGGTTAGGGTTCGTGTTAGGCATAGGGTTAGGGTTAGGGTTAGGGTTAGGGTTGGTGTTAGGGTTAGGGTTAGGGTTAGGGTTAGGGTTGGTGTTAGGGTTAGGGTTAGGGTTAGGATTAGGGTTAGGATTGGTGTTAGGGTTAGTGTTAGGTTTAGGGTTAGGGTTGGTGTTAGGGTTAGGGTTAGGGTTACGGTTAGGGTTAGGGTTGGTGTTAGGGTTAGGGTTAGGGTTAGGGTTGGTGTTAGGTATAGGGTTAGGGTTAGGGTTAGGGTTAGGGTTAGGGTTGGTGTTAGGGTTAGGGTTAGGGTTAGGGTTAGTGTTAGGGTTAGGGTTAGGGTTAGGGTTAGGGTTAGGTTACCCCGAGCACTACCCCTCGCCCTAGGCCTACGCCTAGCACTACATCTGGTCCTACCCCTACCCCTGTCCCTACAGCTCCCCCTACCCATAGGCCCACCCCCATCCCTACCCCTAGCCACAGCTCCCACTCCTGGTCCTAGGCCTACTCCGAGGTTTACCCCGACACCCACCCCTTGCCCTTTGCCTACCCCAGCGCTACGCCTACCGCTCCCACTAGCCCTACCTCGGGCCCTAGACCAACGCCCAGTGATCACTCTAGTCCGAAGCCTAGCACTTGCCCGTCGCCAACCGGTACACCATGCCCTACCGATAGCCAGAGCACTAACCCGTGTCCTACGAAATCAACCTGGACCCACCATTAGCCACACCCTAATCCAGCCCTACATCCGTTCGGAGTCCTAGGACTACCCGGAGCCATTTCGTGACACCTACCCCTAGTCCTCGTCCAACCGCTACCACTACCACTAGTCCTAGGCTTAACATGAGCCCTCACCCTAACACTGCCCGTGGGCCTCTGCCAAACACTAGCCCTTCAACTAACCCTACCCCGAGCACTACCCCTCCCCCTAGGCCTACGCCTAGCACTACCTCTGGTCCTACCACTACCCCTGGCCCTACAGCTCCCCCTACCCATAGGCCCCCCCCAACCCTACCACTACCCACAGCTCCCACTCCTGGCCCTAGGCCTACTCCGAGGTTTACCTCGACACCCACCCCTTACCCTATGCCTACCCCAGCGCTACGCCTACCGCTCTCACTAGCCCTAGCTCGGGCCCTAGACCAACGCCCATGGCTCCTTCTAGTCCGAGGCCTAGAACTTGCCCGTCGCTGACCAGTGCACCGTGCCCTTGTTAGGGTTAGGGTTAGGGTTAGGGTGAGGGTTAGGATTAGGGTTTAGGGTTAGGGTTAGGGTTAGGGTTGGTGTTAGGGTTAGGGTTAGGGTTAGGGTTGGTGTTAGGTTTAGGGTTAGGGTTATGGTTAGGGTTACGGTTAGTGTTGGTGTTAGGGTTAGGGTTAGGGTTAGGGTTAGGATTAGGGTTAGGCTTGGTGTTAGGTTTAGGGTTACGGTTAGGGTTGGAGTTAGGGTTAGGGTTAGGGTTAGGGTTAGGGTTAGAGTTGGTGTTAGGTATATGGTTAGGGTTAGGGTTAGGGTTAGGGTTAGGGTTGGTGTTAGGGTTAGGGTTAGGGTTAGGGTTAGTGTTAGGATTAGGGTTAGGGTTAGGGTTAGGATTAGAGTTAGGGTTCGTGTTAGGCATAGGGTTAGGGTTAGGTTTAGGGTTAGGGTTAGGGTTGGTGTTAGGGTTATGGTTAGGGTTAGGGTTAGTGTTGTTAGGGTTAGGGTTAGGGTTAGGATTAGGGTTAGGGTTGGTGTTAGGGTTAGGGTTAGGGTTAGGGTTGGTGTTAGGGTTATGGTTAGGGTTAGGGTTAGTGTTGTTAGGGTTAGGGTTAGGGTTAGGATTAGGGTTAGGGTTGGTGTTAGGGTTAGGGTTAGGGTTAGGGTTAGGGTTAGGGTTAGGATTAGGGTTAGGATTGGTGTTGGGGTTAGGGTTAGGGTTAGGGTTAGGGTTGGTGTTAGGGTTAGGGTTAGAGTTAGGGTTAGGGTTAGGGTTAGGGTTGGTGTTAGGGTTAGGGTTAGGGTTAGGGTTAGGGTTGGTGTTAGGGTTAGGGTTTGGGTTAGGTTTAGGGTTGGTATTAAGTTTAGGTTTAGGGTTAGGGTTAGGGTTAGGGTTGGTGTTAGGGTTAGGGTTAGGGTTAGGGTTAGGGTTAGGGTTGGTGTTAGGGTTAGGGTTAGGGTTAGGGTTAGGGTTGGTGTTAGGGTTATGGTTAGGGTTAGGGTTAGGGTTAGGGTTAGGGTTAGGGTTGGTGTTAGGGTTAGGGTTAGGGTTAGGGTTGGTGTTAGGTATAGGGTTAGGGTTAGGGTTAGGGTTGGTGTTAGGGTTAGGGCTAGGGTTAGGGTTAGTGTTAGGGTTAGGGTTAGGGTTAGGTTTAGGTTACCCCGAGCACTACCCCTCGCCCTAGGCCTACGCTTAGCACTACCGCTGGTCCTACCACTACCCCTGGCCCTACAGCTCCCCCTACCCATAGGTCCACCCCCACCCCTACCCCTAGCCACAGCTCCCACTCCTGGCCCTAGGCCTACACCGAGGTTTACCTCGACACCCACCCCTTGCCCTATGCCTACCCCAGCGCTACGCCTACCGTTTCCACTAGCCATAGCTCGGGCCCTAGACCAACGCCCATAACTCCCTCTCGTCTGAGGCCTAGAACTTGCCCGTCGCTGACCAGTACACCTTGCCCTTGTTAGGGTTAGGGTTAGGGTTAGGGTTAGGGTTAGGGTTAGGGTTAGGGTTAGGGTTTAGGGTTAGGGTTAGGGTTGGTGTTAGGGTTAGGGTTAAGGTTAGGGTTAGGGTTAGTGTTAGGGTTAGGGTTAGGGTTAGGGTTAGGGTTAGGATTAGGGTTAGGGTTGGTGTTAGGGTTAGGATTAGGGTTAGTGTTAGGGTTAGGGTTATGGTTAGGGTTAGGGTTATTGTTAGGTTTAGGGTTAGAATTAGGGTTAGAATCAGGGTTAGGGTTGGTGTTAGGGTTAGGGTTAGGTTAGGGTTAGGGTTAGGGTTAGGGTTAGGGTCAGGTTACACCGATCACTACCCCTCGCCCTAGGCCTACGCCTAGCACTACCTCTGGTCCTATCCCTACCTCTGGCCTACAGCTTTTCCTACCTATGGGCCCACCCCCATCCCTACCCTTAGCCACAACTCCAACTCCTGGCCCAAAGCCTACTCCGAAGTTTACCCCGACACCCACCCCTTGCCCTATGACTACCCCAGGGCTACGCCTACCGCTCCCACTAGCCCTAGCTTGGGCCCAAGAACAACGCCCATGGCTCCCTGTAGTCCGAGGCCTAGAACTTGCCCGTCGGTGAATATTACACCTTGCCCTTGTTAGGGTTAGGGTTAGGGTTAGGGTTAGGGTTAGGGTTTAGGGTTAGGGATAGGGTTAGGGTTGGTGTTAGGGTTAGGGTTAGGATTAGGGTTAGGGTTGCGGTTAGGTTTATGGTTAGGTTTATTGTTAGGGTTAGGGTTAGGTTTGGTGTTAGGGTTAGGGTTAGGGTTAGGGTTAGTTTTAGGGTTAGGGTTAGGGTTAGGTTACTTCGAGCAATACCCCTCCCCCTAGGCCTACGCCTAGCACTACCTCTGGTCCTACCCCTACCCCTGGCCCTACATCTCCCCTTACCCATAGGCCCACCGCCATCCCTACCCCTAGCCACAGCTCCCACTCCTGGTCCTTGGCCTACTCCGAGGTTTACCCCGACACCCAACCCTTGCCCTTTGCCTACCCCAGCGCTACGTCTCCCGCTCCCACTAGCCCTACCTCGGGCCCTAGACCAACGCCCAGTGCTCACTCTAGTCAGAAGCCTAGCACTTGCCCGTCATCGACCAGTACACCTTGCCCTACCGATAGCCAGAACACTAACCCTTGTCCTACGAAATCACCCTGGACCCACCATTAGCCACACCCTAATCATGCCCCACAACCGTTCGGAGTCCTAGGACTACCCAGTGCCCTCTCGTGACACCTACCCCTAGCCCTCGGCCATCCCCTACCACTACCACTAGTCCTAGGCCTAACATGATCCCTAAGACTAACCCTGCTCGTGGGCCTCAGCCAACCACTAGCCCTTCACCATCCTTACCCAAAGCACTACCCCTCGCCCTAGGCCTCTGCCTAGCACTACCTCTGGTCCTACCGCTACCCCTGGCCCTACAGCTCCCACTAACCATAGGCCCACCCAAATCCCTACCCCTACCCACAGCTCCAACTCCTGGCACTAGGCCGACTCCGAGGTTTACCCCGACACCCACCCCTTGCCCTATGCCTACCCCAGCGCTACGCCTAACGCTCCCTCTAGCCCTAGCTCGGGCCCTAAACCCAACGCCCAGTGCTCATCTAGTCCGAGGCCTAGCACTTGCCCGTCGCCGACCAGTACACCTTTCCCAACCGTTAGCCAGAGCAGTAACCCGTGTCCTACGAAATCACCCTGGACCCACCCTTACCAACCGTAATCCAGCCCTACACCTCTTCCGAGTCCTAGACCTACCCGGAGCCCTTCCGTGACACCTACCCCTAGCCTTCGGCCAATCCCTACCACTACCACTAGTCCTAGGCTTAACATGAGCCCTAACCCTAACACTGCCCGTGGGCCTCTGCCAACCACTAGCCCTTCAACTAACCTTACCCCGAGCACTAACCCTCGCCCTAGGCCTACGTCTAGCACTACCTCTGGTCCTACCCCTACCCCTGGCCCTACAGCTCCCCCTACCCATAGGCCCACCCCCACCCCTACCCCTAGCCACAGCTCCCACTCCTGGCCCTAGGCCTACTACGAGGTTTACCTCGACATTCACCCCTTGCCCTATGCCTACCCCAGCGTTACGCCTACCGCTCCCACTAGCCCTAGCTCGGGCCCTAGACCAACGCCCAGTGCTCACTCTAGTCCGAAGCCTAACACTTGCCCGTCGCCGACCAGTACACCTTGCCTACCAATAGCCAGAACACTAACCCGTGTCCTACGAAATCACCCTGGACCCACCCTTACCACACCCTAATCCAGCCCTACACCCGTTCCGAGTCCTAGGACGACTCGGAGCCCTCCCGTGACACATACCCCTAGCCCTCGGCCAACCCCTACCACTACCACTAGTCCTAGGCTTAACATGAGCCCTAACCTTGACACTGAACGTGGGCCTCTGCCAACCACTAGCCCTTCAACTAACCCTACCCCGAGCACTACCCCTCGCCCTAGGCCTATGCCTAGGACTACCTCTGGTCCTACCCCTACCCCTGGCCCTACAGCTCCCCCTACCCATAGGCCCACCCCCACCCCTACCCCTAGCCACAGCTCCCACTCCTGGTCCTAGGCCTACTCCGAGGTTTACCTCGACATTCACCCCTTGCCCTATGCCTACCCCAGCGTTACGCCTACCGCTCCCACTAGCCCTAGCTCGGGCCCTAGACCAACGCCCAGTGCTCACTCTAGTCCGAAGCCTAACACTTGCCCGTCGCCGACCAGTACACCTTGCCTACCAATAGCCAGAACACTAACCCGTGTCCTAAGAAATCACCCTGGACCCACCCTTACCACACCCTAATCCAGCCCTACACCCGTTCCGAGTCCTAGGACGACTCGGAGCCCTCCCGTGACACATACCCCTAGCCCTCGGCCAACCCCTACCACTACCACTAGTCCTAGGCTTAACATGAGCCCTAACCTTAACACTGAACGTGGGCCTCTGCCAACCACTAGCCCTTCAACTAACCCTACCCCGAGCACTACCCCTCGCCCTAGGCGTACGCCTAGCATTACCTCTGGTCCTACCGCTACCCCTGGCCCTACAGCTCCCCCTACCCATGGGCCCACCCCCATCCCTACCCCTATCCACAACTCCAACTCCTGGGCCAAAGCCTACTCCGAGGTTTACCTTGACTCCCACCCCTTGCTCTATGCCTACCCCAGCGCTACGCCTATCGCTCCCACTAGCCCTAGATCGGGCCCTAGACCAACGCCCAGTGCTCATATAGTCAGAGGTCTACCACTTGCCCGAGGCCGACCAGTACACCTTGCCTTACCGTTAGCCTGTGCAGTAACCCGTGTCCTACGAAATCACCCTGGACTCACCCTTTCCACACCCTAATCCAGCCCTACACCTGTTCCGAGTCCTAGACCTACCCGGAGCCCTCCGGTGACACCTACCACTAGCCCTCGGCCAACCCCTACCACTACCACTAGTCCTAGGCTTAACATGAGCCCTAACCATAACACTGGCCGTGGGCCTCTGCCAACCACTAGCCCTTCAACTAACCCTACCCCGAGCACTTCTTCTCGCCCTAGGCCTACGCCTAGCACTACCTCTGGTCCTAACACTACCCCTGGCCCTACAGCTCCCCCTACCCATAGGTCCACACCCAACCCTACCCCTAGCCACAGCTCCCACTCCTGGCCCTAGGCCTACACCGAGGTTCACCTCGACACCCACCCCTTGCCCTATGCCTACCCCAGCGCTACGCCTACCGTTTCCACTAGCCCTAGCTCGGCCCTAGACCAACGCCCATGGCTCCCTCTAGTCCGAGGCCTAGAACTTGCCCGTCGCTGACCAGTACACCTTGCCCTTGTTAGGGTTAGGGTTAGGGTTAGGGTTAGGGTTAGGGTTAGGGTTAGGGTTTAGGGTTAGGGTTAGGGTTGGTGTTAGGTATAGGGTTAGGGTTAGGGTTAGGGTTGGTGTTAGGGTTAGGGTTAGGGTTAGGGTTAGGGTTGGTGTTAGGTATAGGGTTAGGGTTAGGGTTAGGGGTGGTGTTAGGGTTAGGGTTAGGGTTAGGGTTAGGGTTGGTGTTAGGTATAGGGTTATGGTTAGGGTTAGGGTTAGGGTTAGGGTTGGTGTTAGGGTTAGGGTTAGGGTTAGGGTTAGGGTTGGTGTTAGGTATAGGGTTAGGGTTAGCATTAGGGTTAGGGTTAGGGTTCGTGTTAGGGTTAGGGTTAGGGTTAGGATTAGTAATAGGTTTAGGGTTAGTGTTAGGTTACCCCGAGCACTACCCCTCGCCCTAGGCCTACGCCTAGCACTACCTCTGGTCCCACCCCTACCCCTGTCCCTACAGCTCCCCCTACCCATAGGCCCACCCCCATCCCTACACCTAGCCACAGCTCCCACCTGGTCCTAGGCCTACTCCGACGTTTACACCGACACCCACCCCTTGCCATTTGCCTACACCAGCGCTACGCGTACCGCTCCCACTAGCTTTACCTCGGGCCCTAGACCAACGCCCAGTGCTCACTCTAGTCCGAAGCCTAGCACTTGCCCGTCTCCAACCGGTACACCTTGCCCTACCGATAGCCAGAGCACTAACCCGTGTTTTACGAAATCACCCTGGACGCACCATTAGCCACACCCTAATCCAGCCCTACATCCGTTCGGAGTCCTAGGACTACATGGAGCCCTCTTGTGACAGTTACCCCTAGCCCTCGGCCATCCCCTACCACTACCACTAGTCCTAGGCCTAACATGAGCCCTAACCCTAACACTGCCCGTGGGCCTCTGCCAACCACTAGCCCTTCACCTAACCCTACCCCGAGCACGGCCCCTCGCCCTAGGCTTACGCCTAGCACTACCTCTGGTCCTACCCCTACCCCTGGTTCTACAGCTCCCCCTACTTATAGGCCCACCCCCATCCCTACCCCTACCCACAGCTCCCTCTCCTGGCCCTAGGCCTACTCCGAGGTTTACCTCGACACCCACCCCTTGCCCTATGCCTACCCCAGGGCTACGCCTACCGCTCTCACTAGCCCTAGCTCGGGCCCTAGACCAACGCCCATGGTTCCCTCTAGTCCGAGGCCTAGAACTTGCCCGTCGCTGACCAGTACACCTTGCCCTTGTTAGGGTTAGGGTTAGGGTTAGGGTTAGGGTTAGGGTTAGGGTTAGGATTAGGGTTTAGGTTTAGGGTTAGGGTTAGGGTTGGTGTTAGGGTTAGGGTTAGGGTTAGGGTTAGGGTTGGTGTTAGGTTTAGGGTTAGGGTTAGGGTTAGGGTTAGGGTTGGTGTTAGGGTTAGGGTTAGGGTTAGGGTTAGGGTTAGGATAAGGGTTAGGGTTGGTGTTAGGGTTAGGGTTAGGGTTAGGGTTAGGGTTGGTGTTAGGGTTAGGGTTAGGGTTAGGATAAGGGTTAGGGTTGGTGTTAGGGTTAGGATTAGGGTTAGGGTTAGGGTTGGTGTTAGGGTTAGGGTTAGGGTTAGGGTTAGGGTTAGGGTTGGTGTTAGGTATAGGGTTAGGGTTAGGGTAGGGTTAGGTTTAGGGTTTGTGTTAGGGTTAGGGTTAGGGTTAGGGTAAGAGTTAGGGTTAGGGTTAGGGTTACGGTTAGGATTAGGGTTAGGGTTGGTGTTAGTGTTAGGGTTAGGGTAGGGTTGGTGTTAGGTATAGGGTTAGGGTTAGGGTTAGGGTTAGGGTTAGGGTTGGTGTTAGGGTTAGGGTTAAGGTTAGGGTTAGGGTTGGTGTTAGGGTTAGGGTTAGGATTAGGGTTAGGGTTGGTGTTAGGGTTAGGGTTAGGGTTAGAGTTAGGGTTGGTGTTAGGGTTAGGGTTAGGGTTAGGGTTAGGGTTGGTGTTAGGGTTAGGGTTAGGGTTAGGGTTAGGGTTGGTGTTAGGTATAGGGTTAGGGTTAGGGTTAGGGTTAGGTTTAGAGTTGGTGTTAGGTTTAGGGTTAGGGTTAGGGTTAGTGTTAGGGTTAGGGTTAGGGTTAGGTTAGGGTTGGTGATAGGTTTCGGTTTAGGGTTAGGGTTAGGGTTAGGGTTAGTGTTGGTGTTAGGGTTAGGGTTAGGGTTAAGGTTAGGGTTAGGATTAGGGTTAGGGTTAGGGTTAGGGTTAGGGTTAGGGTTAGGGTTTAGGGTTAGGGTTAGGGTTAGGGTTGGTGTTAGGGTTAGGGTTAGGATTAGGGTTAGGGTTAGGTTTAGGGTTAGGGTTGGTGTTAGGGTTAGGGTTAGGATTAGGGTTAGGGTTGCAGTTAGGTTTATGGTTAGGTTTAGTGTTAGGTTTAGGGTTAGGTTTGGTGTTAGGGTTAGGGTTAGGGTTAGGTTATTCGAGCAATACCCCTCCCCCTAGGACTACGCCTGGCACTACCTCTGGTCCTACCCCTACCCCTGGCCCTACATCTCCCCCTACCCATAGGCCCACCGCCATCCCTACCCCTAGCCACAGCTCCAACTCCTGGCACTAGGCCTACACCGAGGTTTACCCCGACACCCACCCCTTGCCCTATGCTTATCCCAGCGCTACGCCTATCGCTCCCACTAGCCCTAGCTCGGGCCCTAGACCAACGCCCAGTACTCATCTAGTCCGAGGCCTAGCACTTGCCCGTCCCCGACCAGTACACCTTGCCCTACTGTTAGCAGAGCACTAACCCGTGTCCTACAAAATCACCCTGGACCCACCCTTACCACACCCTAATCCAGCCCTACACCTGTTCCGAGTCCTAGGACTACCCGGAGCGCTCCCGTGACACATACCCCTAGCCCTCGGCCAACCCCTACCACTACCACTAGTCCTAGGCTTAACATGAGCCCTAACCTTAACACTGAACGTGGGCCTCTGCCAACCACTAGCCCTTCAACTAACCCTACCCAGAGCACTACCCCTCGCCCTAGGCGTACGCCTAGCATTACCTCTGGTCCTACCGCTACCCCTGGCCCTACAGCTCCCCCTACCCATGGGCCCACCCCCATCCCTACCCCTATCCACAACTCCAACTCCTGGGCCAAAGCCTACTCCGAGGTTTACCTTGACTCCCACCCCTTGCTCTATGCCTACCCCAGCGCTACGCCTATCGCTCCCACTAGCCCTAGATCGGGCCCTAGACCAACGCCCAGTGCTCATATAGTCAGAGGTCTACCACTTGCCCGAGGCCGACCAGTACACCTTGCCTTACCGTTAGCCTGTGCAGTAACCCGTGTCCTACGAAATCACCCTGGACTCACCCTTTCCACACCCTAATCCAGCCCTACACCTGTTCCGAGTCCTAGACCTACCCGGAGCCCTCCGGTGACACCTACCACTAGCCCTCGGCCAACCCCTACCACTACCACTAGTCCTAGGCTTAACATGAGCCCTAACCATAACACTGGCCGTGGGCCTCTGCCAACCACTAGCCCTTCAACTAACCCTACCCCGAGCACTTCTTCTCGCCCTAGGCCTACGCCTAGCACTACCTCTGGTCCTAACACTACCCCTGGCCCTACAGCTCCCCCTACCCATAGGTCCACACCCAACCCTACCCCTAGCCACAGCTCCCACTCCTGGCCCTAGGCCTACACCGAGGTTCACCTCGACACCCACCCCTTGCCCTATGCCTACCCCAGCGCTACGCCTACCGTTTCCACTAGCCCTAGCTCGGCCCTAGACCAACGCCCATGGCTCCCTCTAGTCCGAGGCCTAGAACTTGCCCGTCGCTGACCAGTACACCTTGCCCTTGTTAGGGTTAGGGTTAGGGTTAGGGTTAGGGTTAGGGTTAGGGTTTAGGGTTAGGGTTAGGGTTGGTGTTAGGTATAGGGTTAGGGTTAGGGTTAGGGTTGGTGTTAGGGTTAGGGTTAGGGTTAGGGTTAGGGTTGGTGTTAGGTATAGGGTTAGGGTTAGGGTTAGGGGTGGTGTTAGGGTTAGGGTTACGGTTAGGGTTAGGGTTGGTGTTAGGTATAGGGTTATGGTTAGGGTTAGGGTTAGGGTTAGGGTTGGTGTTAGGGTTAGGGTTAGGGTTAGGGTTAGGGTTGGTGTTAGGTATAGGGTTAGGGTTAGCATTAGGGTTAGGGTTAGGGTTCGTGTTAGGGTTAGGGTTAGGGTTAGGATTAGTAATAGGTTTAGGGTTAGTGTTAGGTTACCCCGAGCACTACCCCTCGCCCTAGGCCTACGCCTAGCACTACCTCTGGTCCCACCCCTACCCCTGTCCCTACAGCTCCCCCTACCCATAGGCCCACCCCCATCCCTACACCTAGCCACAGCTCCCACCTGGTCCTAGGCCTACTCCGACGTTTACACCGACACCCACCCCTTGCCATTTGCCTACACCAGCGCTACGCGTACCGCTCCCACTAGCTTTACCTCGGGCCCTAGACCAACGCCCAGTGCTCACTCTAGTCCGAAGCCTAGCACTTGCCCGTCTCCAACCGGTACACCTTGCCCTACCGATAGCCAGAGCACTAACCCGTGTTTTACGAAATCACCCTGGACGCACCATTAGCCACACCCTAATCCAGCCCTACATCCGTTCGGAGTCCTAGGACTACATGGAGCCCTCTTGTGACAGTTACCCCTAGCCCTCGGCCATCCCCTACCACTACCACTAGTCCTAGGCCTAACATGAGCCCTAACCCTAACACTGCCCGTGGGCCTCTGCCAACCACTAGCCCTTCACCTAACCCTACCCCGAGCACGGCCCCTCGCCCTAGGCTTACGCCTAGCACTACCTCTGGTCCTACCCCTACCCCTGGTTCTACAGCTCCCCCTACTTATAGGCCCACCCCCATCCCTACCCCTACCCACAGCTCCCTCTCCTGGCCCTAGGCCTACTCCGAGGTTTACCTCGACACCCACCCCTTGCCCTATGCCTACCCCAGGGCTACGCCTACCGCTCTCACTAGCCCTAGCTCGGGCCCTAGACCAACGCCCATGGTTCCCTCTAGTCCGAGGCCTAGAACTTGCCCGTCGCTGACCAGTACACCTTGCCCTTGTTAGGGTTAGGGTTAGGGTTAGGGTTAGGGTTAGGGTTAGGGTTAGGATTAGGGTTTAGGTTTAGGGTTAGGGTTAGGGTTGGTGTTAGGGTTAGGGTTAGGGTTAGGGTTAGGGTTGGTGTTAGGTTTAGGGTTAGGGTTAGGGTTAGGGTTAGGGTTGGTGTTAGGGTTAGGGTTAGGGTTAGGGTTAGGGTTAGGATAAGGGTTAGGGTTGGTGTTAGGGTTAGGGTTAGGGTTAGGGTTAGGGTTGGTGTTAGGGTTAGGGTTAGGGTTAGGATAAGGGTTAGGGTTGGTGTTAGGGTTAGGGTTAGGGTTAGGGTTAGGGTTGGTGTTAGGGTTAGGGTTAGGGTTAGGGTTAGGGTTAGGGTTGGTGTTAGGTATAGGGTTAGGGTTAGGGTTAGGGTTAGGTTTAGGGTTTGTGTTAGGGTTAGGGTTAGGGTTAGGGTAAGTGTTAGGGTTAGGGTTAGGGTTACGGTTAGGATTAGGGTTAGGGTTGGTGTTAGTGTTAGGGTTAGGGTAGGGTTGGTGTTAGGTATAGGGTTAGGGTTAGGGTTAGGGTTAGGGTTAGGGTTGGTGTTAGGGTTAGGGTTAAGGTTAGGGTTAGGGTTGGTGTTAGGGTTAGGGTTAGGATTAGGGTTAGGGTTGGTGTTAGGGTTAGGGTTAGGGTTAGAGTTAGGGTTGGTGTTAGGGTTAGGGTTAGGGTTAGGGTTAGGGTTGGTGTTAGGGTTAGGGTTAGGGTTAGGGTTAGGGTTGGTGTTAGGTATAGGGTTAGGGTTAGGGTTAGGGTTAGGTTTAGAGTTGGTGTTAGGTTTAGGGTTAGGGTTAGGGTTAGTGTTAGGGTTAGGGTTAGGGTTAGGTTAGGGTTGGTGATAGGTTTCGGTTTAGGGTTAGGGTTAGGGTTAGGGTTAGTGTTGGTGTTAGGGTTAGGGTTAGGGTTAAGGTTAGGGTTAGGATTAGGGTTAGGGTTAGGGTTAGGGTTAGGGTTAGGGTTAGGGTTTAGGGTTAGGGTTAGGGTTAGGGTTGGTGTTAGGGTTAGGGTTAGGATTAGGGTTAGGGTTAGGTTTAGGGTTAGGGTTGGTGTTAGGGTTAGGGTTAGGATTAGGGTTAGGGTTGCAGTTAGGTTTATGGTTAGGTTTAGTGTTAGGTTTAGGGTTAGGTTTGGTGTTAGGGTTAGGGTTAGGGTTAGGTTATTCGAGCAATACCCCTCCCCCTAGGACTACGCCTGGCACTACCTCTGGTCCTACCCCTACCCCTGGCCCTACATCTCCCCCTACCCATAGGCCCACCGCCATCCCTACCCCTAGCCACAGCTCCAACTCCTGGCACTAGGCCTACACCGAGGTTTACCCCGACACCCACCCCTTGCCCTATGCTTATCCCAGCGCTACGCCTATCGCTCCCACTAGCCCTAGCTCGGGCCCTAGACCAACGCCCAGTACTCATCTAGTCCGAGGCCTAGCACTTGCCCGTCCCCGACCAGTACACCTTGCCCTACTGTTAGCAGAGCACTAACCCGTGTCCTACGAAATCACCCTGGACCCACCCTTACCACACCCTAATCCAGCCCTACACCTGTTCCGAGTCCTAGGACTACCCGGAGCGCTCCCGTGACACATACCCCTAGCCCTCGGCCAACCCCTACCACTACCACTAGTCCTAGGCTTAACATGAGCCCTAACCTTAACACTGAACGTGGGCCTCTGCCAACCACTAGCCCTTCAACTAACCCTACCCAGAGCACTACCCCTCGCCCTAGGCGTACGCCTAGCATTACCTCTGGTCCTACCGCTACCCCTGGCCCTACAGCTCCCCCTACCCATGGGCCCACCCCCATCCCTACCCCTATCCACAACTCCAACTCCTGGGCCAAAGCCTACTCCGAGGTTTACCTTGACTCCCACCCCTTGCTCTATGCCTACCCCAGCGCTACGCCTATCGCTCCCACTAGCCCTAGATCGGGCCCTAGACCAACGCCCAGTGCTCATATAGTCAGAGGTCTACCACTTGCCCGAGGCCGACCAGTACACCTTGCCCTACCGTTAGCCTGTGCAGTAACCCGTGTCCTACGAAATCACCCTGGACTCACCCTTTCCACACCCTAATCCAGCCCTACACCTGTTCCGAGTCCTAGACCTACCCGGAGCCCTCCGGTGACACCTACCACTAGCCCTCGGCCAACCCCTACCACTACCACTAGTCCTAGGCTTAACATGAGCCCTAACCCTAACACTGCCCGTGGGCCTCTGCCAACCACTAGCCCTTCAACTAACCCTACCCCGAGCACTTCTTCTCGCCCTAGGCCTACGCCTAGCACTACCTCTGGTCCTAACACTACCCCTGGCCCTACAGCTCCCCCTACCCATAGGTCCACACCCAACCCTACCCCTAGCCACAGCTCCCACTCCTGGCCCTAGGCCTACACCGAGGTTCACCTCGACACCCACCCCTTGCCCTATGCCTACCCCAGCGCTACGCCTACCGTTTCCACTAGCCCTAGCTCGGCCCTAGACCAACGCCCATGGCTCCCTCTAGTCCGAGGCCTAGAACTTGCCCGTCGCTGACCAGTACACCTTGCCCTTGTTAGGGTTAGGGTTAGGGTTAGGGTTAGGGTTAGGGTTAGGGTTAGGGTTAGGGTTTAGGGTTAGGGTTAGGGTTGGTGTTAGGTATAGGGTTAGGGTTAGGGTTAGGGTTGGTGTTAGGGTTAGGGTTAGGGTTAGGGTTAGGGTTGGTGTTAGGTATAGGGTTAGGGTTAGGGTTAGGGGTGGTGTTAGGGTTAGGGTTAGGGTTAGGGTTAGGGTTGGTGTTAGGTATAGGGTTATGGTTAGGGTTAGGGTTAGGGTTAGGGTTGGTGTTAGGGTTAGGGTTAGGGTTAGGGTTAGGGTTGGTGTTAGGTATAGGGTTAGGGTTAGCATTAGGGTTAGGGTTAGGGTTCGTGTTAGGGTTAGGGTTAGGGTTAGGATTAGTAATAGGTTTAGGGTTAGTGTTAGGTTACCCCGAGCACTACCCCTCGCCCTAGGCCTACGCCTAGCACAACCTCTGGTCCCACCCCTACCCCTGTCCCTACAGCTCCCCCTACCCATAGGCCCACCCCCATCCCTACACCTAGCCACAGCTCCCACTCCTGGTCCTAGGCCTACTCCGACGTTTACACCGACACCCACCCCTTGCCATTTGCCTACACCAGCGCTACGCGTACCGCTCCCACTAGCTTTACCTCGGGCCCTAGACCAACGCCCAGTGCTCACTCTAGTCGAAGCCTAGCACTTGCCCGTCTCCAACCGGTACACCTTGCCCTACCGATAGCCAGAGCACTAACCCGTATTTTACGAAATCACCCTGGACGCACCATTAGCCACACCCTAATCCAGCCCTACATCCGTTCGGAGTCCTAGGACTACCCGGAGCCCTCTTGTGACAGTTACCCCTAGCCCTCGGCCATCCCCTACCACTACCACTAGTCCTAGGCCTAACATGAGCCCTAACCCTAACACTGCCCGTGGGCCTCTGCCAACCACTAGCCCTTCACCTAACCCTACCCCGAGCACGGCCCCTCGCCCTAGGCTTACGCCTAGCACTACCTCTGGTCCTACCCCTACCCCAGGTTCTACAGCACCCCCTAATTATAGGCCCACCCCCATCCCTACCCCTAGCCACAGCTCCCTCTCCTGGCCCTAGGCCTACTCCGAGGTTTACCTCGACACCCACCCCTTGCCCTATGCCTACCCCAGCGCTACGCCTACCGCTCTCACTAGCCCTAGCTCGGGCCCTAGACCAACGCCCATGGTTCCCTCTAGTCCGAGGCCTAGAACTTGCCCGTCGCTGACCAGTACACCTTGCCCTTGTTAGGGTTAGGGTTAGGGTTAGGGTTAGGGTTGGTGTTAGGGTTAGGGTTAGGGTTAGGGTTAGGGTTGGTGTTAGGTTTAGGGTTAGGGTTAGGGTTAGGGTTGGTGTTAGGGTTAGGGTTAGTGTTAGGGTAAGGCTTAGGGTTACGGTTAGGGTTGGTGTTAGGGTTAGGGTTAGGGTTAGGGTTAGGGTTTGTGTTAGGGTTAGGGTTAGGGTTAGGGTTAGGGTTAGGGTTGGTGTTAGGTTTAGGGTTAGGGTCAGGGTTAGGGTTAGGGTTAGGGTTGGTGTTAGGGTTAGGGTTAGGGTTAGGGTTAGGGTTACGGTTAGGGTTGGTGTTAGGGTTAGGGTTAGGTTTAGGGTTAGGGTTGGTGTTAGGGTTAGGGTTAGGGTTAGGATTAGGGTTAGGGTTGGTGTTAGGGTTAGCGTTAGGGTTAGAGTTAGGGTTGGTGTTAGGGTTAGGGTTAGGGTTAAGGTTAGGGTTGGTGTTAGGTATAGGGTTAGGGTTAGGGTTGGTATTAGGGTTAGGGTTAGGGTTAGGGTTGGTGTTAGGGTTAGGGTTAGGTTACCCTGAGCACTACCACTCGCCCTAGGCCTACGCCTAGCACTACCTCTGGTCCTACACCTACCCCTGTCCCTACAGCTCCCCCTACCCATAGGCCCACCCCCATCCCTACCCCTAGCCACAGCTCCCACTCCTGGTCCTAGGCCTACTTCGAGGTTTACCCCGACACCCACCCCTTGCCCTTTGCCTACCCAAGCGCTACGCCTACCGCTCCCACTAGCCTACCTCGTGCCCTAGACAAACGCCCAGTGCTCACTCTAGTCCGAAGCCTAGCACTTGCCCGTCGCCAACCAGTACACCTTGCCCTACCGATAGACAGAGCACTAACCCGTGTCCTCCAAAATCACCCTGGACCAACCCTTACCACACCCTAATCCAGCCCTACACCCGTTCCGAGTCCTAGGACTACCCGGAGCCCTCCCGTGACACCTATCCCTAGGACTCGGCCATCCCCTACCACTACCACTAGTCCTAGGCCTAACATGAGCCATAAGACTAACACTGCCCGTGGGCCTCAGCCAACCACTAGCCCTTCACCATCCTTACCCAGAGCACTACCCCTCGCCCTAGGCCTATGCCTAGCACTACCTCTGGTCCTACCGCTACCCCTGGCCCTACAGCTCCCACTAATCATAGGCCCACCCAAATCTCTACCCCTACCCACAGCTCCAACTCCTGGCACTAGGCCGACTTTGAGGTTTACCCCGACACCCACCCCTTGCCCTATGCCTACCCCAGCGCTACGCCTAACTCTCCCTCTAGCCCTAGCTCGGGCCCTAAACGCAACGCCCTGTGCTCATCTAGTCCGAGGCCTAGCACTTGCCCGTCGCCGACCAGTACACCTTGCCCAACCGTTAGCCAGAGCAGTAACCCGTTTCCTACGAAATCACCCTGGACCCACCCTTACCAACCGTAATCCAGCCCTACACCTGTTCCGAGTCCTAGACCTACCCGGAGCCCTTCCGTGACACCTACCCCTAGCCTTCGGCCAATCCCTACCACTACCACTAGTCCTAGGCTTAACATGAGCCCTAACCCTAACACTGCCCGTGGGCCTCTGCCAACCACTAGCCCTTCAACTAACCCTACCCCGAGCACTACCCCTCGCCCTAGGCCTACGTCTAGCACTACTTCTGGTCCTACCCCTACCCGTGGCCCTACAGCTCCCCCTACCCATAGGCCCACCCCCACCCCTACCCCTAGCCACAGCTACCACTCCTGGCCCTAGGCCTACTCCGAGGTTTACCTCGACACCCACCCCTTGCCCTATGCCTACCCCAGCGTTACGCCTACCGCTCCCACTAGCCCTAGCTCGGGCCCTAGACCAACGCCCAGTGCTCACTCTAGTCCGAAGCCTAGCACTTGCCCGAGGCCGACCAGTACACCTTGCCCTACCGTTAGCCTGTGCAGTAACCCGTGTCCTACGAAATCACCCTGGACTCACCCTTTCCACACCCTAATCCAGCCCTACACCTGTTCCGAGTCCTAGGACTACCCGGAGCCCTCCCGTGACACCTACCACTAGCCCTCGGCCAACCCCTACCACTACCACTAGTCCTAGGCTTAACATGAGCCCTAACCCTAAAACTGCCCGTGGGCCTCTGCCAACCACTAGCCCTTCAACTAACCCTACCCCGAGCACTACCCCTCGCCCTATGCCTACCCCAGCGCTACGCCTACCGTTTCCACTAGCCCTAGCTGGGGCCCTAGACCTACGCCCATGGCTCCCTCTAGTCCGAGGCCTAGAACTTGCCCGTTGCTGACCAGTACACCTTGCCCTTGTTAGGGTTAGGGTTAGGGTTCGGGTTAGGGTTAGGGTTAGGGTTTAGGGTTAGGGTTAGGGTTGGTGTTAGGTATAGGGTTAGGGTTAGGGTTAGGGTTAGGGTTAGGGTTGGTGTTAGGGTTAGGGTTAGGGTTAGGTTTAGGGTTGGTGTTAGGTATAGGGTTAGGGTTAGGGTTAGGGGTGGTGTTAGGGTTAGGGTTAGGGTTAGGGTTAGGGTTAGTGTTGGTGTTAGGTATAGGGTTAGGGTTAGGGTTAGGGTTAGGGTTAGGGTTGGTGTTAGGGTTAGGGTTAGGGTTAGGGTTAGGGTTGGTGTTAGGTATAGGGTTAGGGTTAGCATTGGGGTTAGGGTTAGGGTTGGTGTTAGGGTTAGGGTTAGGGTTAGGATTAGTAATAGGGTTAGGGTTAGTGTTAGGTTACCCCGAGCACTACCCCTCGCCCTAGTCCTACGCCTAGCACTACCTCTGGTCCCACCCCTACCCCTGTCCCTACAGCTCCCCCTACCCATAGGCCCACCCCCATCCCTACCCCTAGCCACAGCTCCCACTCCTGGTCCTAGGCCTACTCCGAGGTTTACCCCGACACCCACCCCTTGCCCTTTGCCTACCCCAGCGCTACGCGTAACGCTCCCACTAGCCCTACCTCGGGCCCTAGACCAACGCCCAGTGCTCACTCTAGTCCGAAGCCTAGCACTTGCCCGTCTCCAACCGGTACACCTTGCCCTACCGATAGCCAGAGCACTAACCCGTGTCCTACGAAATCACCCTGGACGCACCATTAGCCACACCCTAATCCAGCCCTACATCCATTCGGAGTCCTAGGACTACCCGGAGCCCTCTTGTGACAGTTACCCCTAACCCTCGGCCATCCCCTACCACTACCACTAGTCCAAGGCCTAACATGAGCCCTAACCCTAACACTGCCTGTGGGCCTCTGCCAACCACTAGCCCTTCACCTAACTCTACCCCGAGCACGGCCCCTCGCCCTAGGCTTACGCCTAGCACTACCTCTGGTCCTACCCCTACCCGTGGTTCTACAGCTCCCCCTACTTATAGGCCCACCCCCATCCCTACCCCTAGCCACAGCTCCCTCTCCTGGCCCTAGGCCCTTTCCGAGGTTTACCTCGACACCCACCCCTTGCCCTATGCCTACCCAAGCGCTACGCCTACCGCTCTCACTAGCCCTAGCTCGGGCCCTAGACCAACGCCCATGGTTCCCTCTAGTCCGAGGCCTAGAACTTGCCCGTCGCTGACCAGTACACCTTGCCCTTGTTAGGGTTAGGGTTAGGGTTAGGGTTAAGGTTAGGGTTAGGGTTAGGATTAGGGTTTAGGGTTAGGGTTAGGGTTAGGGTTGGTGTTAGGGTTAGGGTTAGGGTTAGGGTTAGGGTTGGTGTTAGGTTTAGGGTTAGGGTTAGGGTTAGGGTTGGTGTTAGGGTTAGGGTTAGGGTTAGGGTTAGGGTTAGGATAAGGGTTAGGGTTGGTGTTAGGGTTAGGGTTAGGGTTAGCGTTAGGGTTAGGGTTGGTGTTAGGGTTAGGGTTAGGGTTAGGGTTAGGGTTAGGGTTAGGGTTGGTGTTAGGTATAGGGTTAGGGTGAGGGTTAGGTTTAGGTTTAGGGTTGGTGTTAGGGTTAGGGTTAGGGTTAGGGTTAGTGTTAGGGTTAGGGTTAGGGTTACGGTTAGTATTAGGGTTAGGGTTGGTGTTAGTGTTAGAGTTAGAGTTAGGGTTGGTGTTAGGTATAGGGTTAGGGTTAGGGTTAGGGTTAGGGTTAGGGTTGGTGTTAGGATTAGGGTTAAGGTAAGGTTTAGGGTTGGTGTTAGGGTTAGGGTTAGGGTTAGGATTAGGGTTAGGGTTGGTGTTAGGGTTAGGGTTTGGGTTAGAGTTAGGGTTGGTGTTAGGGTTAGGGTTAGGGTTAGGGTTAGGGTTAGTGTTAGGGTTAGGGTTAGGGTTAGGTTAGGGTTGGTGTTAGGTTTCGGTTTAGGGTTAGGTTTAGGGTTAGGGTTAGGGTTGGTGTTAGGGTTAGGGTTAGGGTTAAGGTTAGGGTTAGGATTAGGGTTAGGGTTGGTTTTAGGTTTAGGGTTAGGGTTAGGGTTAGTGTTAGGGTTAGGGTTGATGTTAGGGTTAGGGTTAGGGTTAGGGTTAGGGTTAGGGTTAGGGTTAGGGTTAGTGTTAGGGTTAGGTTACCCCGAGCACTACCCCTCGCCCTAGGCCTACGCCTGGCAACCTCTGGTCCTACCTCTACCCCTGGTCCTACAGCTCCCCCTACCCATAGGCCCACCCCCATCCCTACCCCTAGCCACAGCTCCCACTCCTGGTCCTAGGCCTACTCCGAGGTTTACCCCGACACACACCCCTTTCCCTTTGCCTACCACAGCGCTACGCCTACCGCTCCCACTAGCCCTACCTCGGGCCCTAGACCAACGCCCAGTGCTCACTCTAGTTTGAAGCCTAGCACTTGCCCGTCGCCGACCAGTACACCTTGCCTGCCGATAGCCAGATCACTAACCCGTGTCCTACGAAATCACCCTGGACGCACCATTAGCCACACCCTAATCATGCCCCATATCCGTTCGGAGTCCTAGGACTACCCAGAGCCCTCCCGTGACACCTACACCTAGCCCTCGGCCATCCCCTACTACTACCACTAGTCCTAGGCCTAACATGAGCCCTAACCCTAACCATGCCCGTGGGCCTCTGCCAACCACTAGCCCTTCACCTAACCCTACCCCGAGCACTACCCCTCGACCTAGGCCTACGCCTAGCACTACCTCTTGTCCTACCCCTACCCCTGGCCCTACAGCTCCCCCTACCCATAGGCCCACCCCCATCCCTACCCCTAGCCACAACTTTAACTCCTGGCCCAAAGCCTACTCCGAGGTTTACCCCGACACCCACCCTTTGCCCTATGCCTACGCCAGTGCTACGCCTAACGCTCCCACTAGCCCTAGCTCGGGCCGAAGACCAACGCCCAGTGCTCCCTCTAGTCCGAGGCCTACCACTTGCCCGACGCCGACAAGTACACCTTGCCCTACCTTTAGCCAGAGCACTAAGCCGTGTCCTACAAAATCACCCTGGACCAACCCTTACCACACCCTAATCCAGCCCTACACCCGTTCCGAGTCCTAGGACTACCCGGAGCCCTCCCGTGACACCTATCCCTAGTCCTCGGCCAACCCCTACCACTACCACTAGTCCTAGGCCTAACATGAGCCCTAAGACTAACACTGCCCGTGGGGCTCAGCCAACCACTAGCCCTTCACAATCCCTACCCAGAGCACTACCCCTCGCCCTAGGCCTATGCCTAGCACTACCTCTGGTCCTACCGCTACCCCAGGCCCTACAGCTCCCACTAACCATAGGCCTAACCAAATCCCTACCCCTACCCACAGCTCCAACTCCTGGTACTAGGCCGACTCCGAGGTTTACCCCGACACTCTCCCCTTGCCCTATGCCTACCCCAGCGCTACGCCTAACGCTCCCTCTAGCCCTAGCTCGGGCCCTAGACCAACGCACAGTGCTCATCTAGTCCGAGGCCTAGCACTTGCCCGTCGCCGACCAGTACACCTTGCCCAATCGTTAGCCAGAGCAGTAACCCGTGTCCTACGAAATCACTGGACCCACCCTTACCAACCGTAATCCAGCCCTACACCTGTTCCGAGTCCTAGACCTACCCGGAGCCCTCCCGTGACACCTACCCCTAGCCTTCAACCAATCCCTACCACTACCACTAGTCCTAGGCTTAACATGAGCCCTAACCCTAACACTGCCCGTGGGCCTCTGCCAACCACTAGCCCTTCAACTAACCCTACCCCGAGCACTGCCCCTCGCCCTAGGCCTACGTCTAGCACTACCTCTGGTCCTACCCCTACACCTGGCCCTACAGCTCCCCCTACCCATAGGCTTACCCCAACCCCTACCCCTAGCCACAGCTCCCACTCCTGGCCCTAGGCCTACTCCGAGGTTTACCTCGACACCCACCCCTTGCCCTATGCCTACCCCAGCGTTACGCCTACCGCTCCCACTAGCCCTAGCTCGGGCCCTAGACCAACGCCCAGTGCTCACTCTAGTCCGAAGCCTAGCACTTGTCCGTGGCCGACCAGTACACCTTGCCTACCAATAGCCAAAACACTAACCCGTGTCCTACGAAATCACCCTGGAACCAACCTTACCACACCCTAATCCAGCCCTACACCCGTTCCGATTCCTAGGACGACTCGGAGCCCTCCCGTGACACCTACCCCTAGCCCTCGGCCAACCCCTACCACTACCACTAGTCCTAGGCTTATCATGAGCCCTAACCTTAACACTGACCGTGGGCCTCTGCCAACCACTAGCCCTTCAACTAACCCTACCCCGAGCACTACCCCTCGCCCTAGGCGTACGCCTAGCATTACCTCTGGTTCTACCACTAACCCTGGCCCTACAGCTCCCCCTACCCATGGGCCCACCCCCATCCCTACCCCTATCCACATCTCCAACTCCTTGGCCAAAGCCTACTCCGAGGTTTACCTTGACTCCCACCCCTTGCTCTACGCCTACCCCAGCGCTACGCCTATCGCTCCCACTAGCCCTAGCTCGGGCCCTAGACCAACGCCCAGTGCTCATCTAGTCAGAGGTCTACCACTTACCCGAGGCCGACCAGTACACCTTGCCCTACCGTTAGCCTGTGCAGTAACCCGTGTCCTACGAAATCACCCTGGACTCACCCTTTCCACACCCTAATCCAGCCCTACACCTGTTCCGAGTCCTAGGACTACCCGGAGCCCTCCCGTGACACCTACCACTAGCCCTCGGCCAACCCCTATTACTACCACTAGTCCTAGGCTTAACATGAGTCCTACCCTAACACTGCTTGTGGGCCTCTGCCAACCACGAGCCCTTCAACGAACCCTACCCCGAGCACTAACCCTCGCCCTAGGCCTACGCCTAGCAGTACCTCTGGTCCTACCACTACCCCTGGCCGTACAGCTCCCCCTACCCATAGGTCCACCCCCACCCCTACCCCTAGCCACAGCTCCCACTCCTGGCCCTAGGCCTACACCGAGGTTTACCTCGACACCCACCCCTTGCCCTATGCCTACCCCAGCGCTACGCCTACCGTTTCCACTAGCCCTAGCTCGGGCCCTAGACCAACGCCCATGGCTCCCTCTCGTCCGAGGCCTAGAACTTGCCCGTCGCTGACCAGTACACCTTGCCCTTGTTAGGGTTAGGGTTAGGGTTAGGTTTAGGGTTGGTGTTAGGTATAGGGTTAGGGTTAGGGTTAGGATTCGGGTTAGGGTTGTTGTTAAAGTTAGGGTTAGGGTTAGGGTTAGGGTTGGTGTTAGGTATAGGGTTAGGGTTAGGGTTAGGGTTGGTGTTAGGGTTAGGGTTAGGGTTAGGGTTAGGGTTGGTGTTAGGTATAGGGTTAGGGTTAGGGTTAGGGTTGGTGTTAGGGTTAGGGTTAGGGTTAGGGTTAGGGTTGGTGTTAGGTATAGGGTTAGGGTTAGCATTAGGGTTAGGGTTAGGGTTGGTGTTAGGGTTAGTGTTAGGGTTAGGGTTAGTGTTAGGGTTAGGGTTAGTGTTAGGTTACCCCGAGCACTACCCCTCGCCCTAGGCCTACGCCTAGCACTACCTCTGGTCCCACACCTACCCCTGTCCCTACAGCTCCCCCTACCCATAGGCCCACCCCCATCCCTACCCCTAGCCACAGCTCCCACTCCTGGTCCTAGGCCTACTCCGAGGTTTACCCCGACACCCACCCCTTGCCCTTTGCCTACCCCAGTGCTACGCGTACCGCTCCCACTAGCCCTACCTCGGGCCCTAGACCAACGCCCAGTGCTCACTCTAGTCCGAAGCCTAGCAATTGCCCGTCTCCAACCGGTACACCTTGCCCTACCGATAGCCAGAGCACTAACCCGTGTCCTACGAAATCACCCTAGACGCACCATTAGCCACACCCTAATCCAGCCCTACATCCGTTCGGAGTCCTAGGACTACCCGGAGCCCTCTTGTGACAGTTACCCCTAGCCCTCGGCCATCCCCTACCACTACCACTAGTCCTAGGCCTAAAATGAGCCCTAACCCTAACACTGCCCGTGGGCCTCTGCCAACCACTAGCCCTTCACCTAACCCTACCCCGAGCACTACTCCTCGCCCTAGGCTTACGCCTAGCACTACCTCTGGTCCTACCCCTACCCCTGGTTCTACAGCTCCCCCTACTTATAGGCCCACCCCCATCCCTACCCCTAGCCACAGCTCCCTCTCCTGGCCCCAGACCTACTCCGAGGTTTACCTCGACACCCACCCCTTGCCCTATGCCTACCCCAGCGCTACGCTTACCGCTCTCACTAGCCCTAGCTCGGGCCCTAGACCAACGCCCATGGTTCCCTCTAGTCCGAGGCCTAGAACGTGCCCGTCGCTGACCAGTACACCTTGCCCTTTTTAGGGTTAGGGTTAGGGTTAGGGTTAGGGTTAGGATAAGTGTTTAGGGTTAGGGTTAGGGTTAGTGTTGGTGTTAGGGTTAGGGTTAGGGTTAGGGTTAGGGTTGGTGTTAGGTTTAGGGTTAGGGTTAGGGTTAGGGTTAGGGTTAGGGTTGGTGTTAGGGTTAGGGTTAGGGTTAGGGTTAGGGTTAGGATAAGGGTTAGGGTTGGTGTTAGAGTTAGGGTTAGCGTTAGGGTTAGGGTTAGGGTTGGAGTTAGGGTTAGGGTTAGGGTTGGTGATAGGTATAGGGTTAGGGTTAGGGTTAGGGTTAGCGTTAGGGTTGGTGTTAGGGTTAGGGTTAGGGTTAGGGTTAGTGTTAGGGTTAGGGTTACGGTTAGGATTAGGGTTAGGGTTGGTGTTAGGGTTAGGGTTAGGGTTGGTGTTAGGTATAGGGTTAGGGTTAGGGTTAGGGTTAGGGTTAGGGTTGGTGTTAGGGTTAGGGTTAAGGTTAGGGTTAGGGTTGGTGTTAGGGTTAGGATTAGGGTTAGGATTAGGCTTAGGGTTGGTGTTAGGGTTAGGGTTAGGGTTAGAGTTAGGGTTGGTGTTAGGGTTAGGGTTAGGGTTAGGGTTAGGGTTGGTGTTAGGGTTAGGGTTAGGTTTAGGGTTAGGGTTGGTGTTAGGTATAGTGTTAGTGTTAGGGTTAGGGTTAGGGTTAGGGTTGGTGTTAGGTTTAGGTTTAGGGTTAGGGTTAGTGTTAGGGTTAGGGTTAGGGTTAGGTTACCCCGAGCACTACCCCTTTCCCTAGGCCTACGCCTAGCACTACCTCTGGTCCTTCCCCTACCCCTGGCCCTACAGCTCCCCCTACCCATAGGCCCACCCCCATCCCTACCCCTAGCCACAGCTCCCACTCCTGGACCTAGGCTTACTCCGAGGTTTACCCCGACACACACCCCTTGCCCTTTGCCTACCACAGCGCTACGCCTACCGCTCCCACTAGCCCTACCTCGGGCCCTAGAGCAACGCCCAGTGCTCACTCTAGTCCGAAGCCTAGCACTTGCCCGTCACCGACCAGTACACCTTGCCCTACCGATAGCCAGATCACTAACACTTGTCCTGCGAAATCACACTGGACCCACCATTAGCCACACCCTAATCCAGCCCTACAACTGTTCTGAGTCTTAGGACTACCCGGAGCCCTCCCGTGACACCTACCCCTAACCCTCGGCCATCCCCTACCACTACCACTAGTCCTAGGCCTAACATGAGCCCTAACCCTAACACTGCCTGTGGGCCTCTGCCAACCACTAGCCCTTCACCTAACTCTACCCCGAGCACGGCCCCTCGCCCTAGGCTTACGCCTAGCACTACCTCTGGTCCTACCCCTACCCCTGGTTCTACAGCTCCCCCTACTTATAGGCCCACCCCCATCCCTACCCCTAGCCACAGCTCCCTCTCCTGGCCCTAGGCCTATTCCGAGGTTTACCTCGACACCCACCCCTTGCCCTATGCCTACTCCAGCGCTACGCCTACCGCTCTCACTAGCCCTAGCTCGGGCCCTAGACCAACGCCCATGGTTCCCTCTAGTCCGAGGCCTAGAACTTGCCCGTCGCTGACCAGTACACCTTGCCCTTGTAAGGGTTAGGGTTAGGGTTAGGGTTAAAGTTAGGGTTAGGGTTAGGATTAGGGTTTAGGGTTAGGGTTAGGGTTAGGGTTGGTGTTAGGGTTAGGGTTAGGGTTAGGGTTAGGGTTGGTGTTAGGTTTAGGGTTAGGGTTAGGGTTAGGGTTGGTGTTAGGGTTAGGGTTAGGGTTAGGGTTAGGGTTAGGATAAGGGTTAGGGTTGGTGTTAGGGTTAGGGTTAGGGTTAGCGTTAGGGTTAGCGTTGGTGTTAGGGTTAGGGTTAGGGTTAGGGTTAGGGTTGGTGTTAGGTATAGGGTTAGGGTGAGGGTTAGGGTTAGGTTTAGGTTTGGTGTTAGGGTTAGGGTTAGGGTTAGGGTTAGTGTTAGGGTTAGGGTTAGGGTTACGGTTAGTATTAGGGTTAGGGTTGGTGTTAGTGTTAGAGTTAGGGTTAGGGTTGGTGTTAGGTATAGGGTTAGGGTTAGGGTTAGGGTTAGGGTTAGGGTTGGTGTTAGGGTTAGGGTTAGGGTTAGAGTTAGGGTTGGTGTTAGGGTTAGGGTTAGGGTTAGGGTTAGGGTTAGTGTTAGGGTTAGGGTTAGGGTTAGGTTAGGGTTGGTGTTAGGTTTCGGTTTAGGGTTAGGGTTAGGGTTAGGGTTAGGGTTGGTGTTAGGGTTAGGGTTAGGGTTAAGGTTAGGGTTAGGATTAGGGTTAGGGTTGGTTTTAGGTTTAGGGTTAGGGTTAGGGTTAGTGTTAGGGTTAGGGTTGATGTTAGGGTTAGGGTTAGGGTTAGGGTTAGGGTTAGTGTTAGGGTTAGAATTAGGGTTAATGTTAGGTTTAGGGTTAGGGTTAGGGTTAGGGTTAGGGTTAGAATTAGGGTTAATGTTAGGTTTAGTGTTAGGGTTAGGGTTAGAATCAGGGTTAGGGTTGGTGTTAGGGTTAGGGATAGGTTAGGGTTAGGGTTAGGGTTAGGGTTAGGGTCAGGTTACCCCGATCACTACCCCTCATCCTAGGCCTACGCCTAGCACTACCTCTGTTCCTACCCCTACCTCTGGCCCTACAGCTCCTCCTACCTATGGGCCCACCCCCATCCCTACCCCTAGCCACAGCTCCCACTCCTGGTCCTAGGCCTACTCCGAGGTTTACCCCGACACCCACCTCTTGCCCTTTGCCTACCCCAGCGCTACGCCTACCGCTCCCACTAGCCCTACCTCGGGCCCTAGACCAACGCCCAGTGCTCACTCTAGTCCGAAGCCTAGCACTTGCCCGTCACCGTCCAGTACACCTTGCCCTACCGATAGCCAGAACACTAACCCTTGTCCTACGTAATTACCCTGGAAACACCATTAGCCACACAATAATCATGCCCCACATCCGTTCGGAGTCCTAGGACTACCCGGAGCCCTCCCGTGACACCTACCCGTAGCCCTCGGCCAACCCCTACCACTACCACTAGTTTTAGGCTTAACATGAGCCCTAACCCTAACACTGCCCGTGGGCCTCTGCCAACCACTAGCCCTTCACCTAACCCTACACCGAGCACTACTCCTCGCCCTAGGCTTACGCCTAGCACTACCTCTGGTCCTACCCCTACCCCTGGTTCTACAGCTCCCCCTACTTATAGGCCCACCCCCATCCCTACCCCTAGCCACAGCTCCCTCTCCTGGCCCTAGGCCTACTCCGAGGTTTACCTCGACACCCACCCTTTGCCCTATGCCTACCCCAGCGCTACGCTTACCGCTCTCACTAGTCCTAGCTCGGGACCTAGACCAACGCCCATGGTTCCCTCTAGTCCGAGGCCTAGAACGTGCCCGTCGCTGACCAGTACACCTTGCCCTTGTTAGGGTTAGGGTTAGGGTTAGGGTTAGATTAGGATAAGGGTTTAGGGTTAGGGTTAGGGTTAGGGTTGGTGTTAGGGTTAGGGTTAGGGTTAGGGTTAGGGTTGGTGTTAGGTTTAGGGTTAGGGTTAGGGTTAGGGTTAGGTTTAGGGTTGGTTTTAGGGTTAGGGTTAGGATTAGGGTTAGGGTTAGGATAAGGGTTAGGGTTCGTTTAGGGTTAGGGTTAGGGTTAGGGTTAGGTTTAGGGTTGGTGTTAGGGTTAGGGTTAGGGTTAGGGTTAGGGTTGGTGTTAGGTATAGGGTTAGGGTTAGGGTTAGGGTTAGGGTTAGGGTTGGTGTTAAGGTTAGGGTTAGGGTTAGGGTTAGTGTTAGGGTTAGGGTTAGGGTTACGGTTAGGATTAGGGTTCGGGTGGGTGTTAGGGTAAGGGTTAGGGTTGGTGTTAGGTATAGGGTTAGGGTTAGGGTTAGGGTTAGGGTTAGGGTTGGTGTTAGGGTTAGGGTTAAGGTTAGGGTTAGGGTTGGTGTTAGGGTTAAGGTTAGGGTTAGGATTAGGGTTAGGGTTGGTGTTAGGGTTAAGGTTAGGGTTAGAGTTAGGGTTTGTGTTAGGGTTAGGGTTAGGGTTAGGGTTAGTTTTAGGGTTAGGGTTGGTGTTAGGGTTAGGGTTAGGGTTAGGATTAGGGTTGGTGTTAGGTATAGGGTTAGTGTTAGGGTTAGGGTTAGGGTTAGGGTTGGTGTTAGGGTTAGGGTTAGGGTTAGGGTTAGTGTTAGGGTTAGGGTTAGGGTTAGGTTACCCCGAGCACTACCCTTCGCCCTAGGCCTACGCCTAGAACTACCTCTGGTCCTACACCTACCCCTGGCCCTACAGATTCCCCTACCCATAGGCCCACCCCTATCCCTACCCCTAGCCACAGCTCCTACTCCTGGTCCTAGGCCTACTCTGAGGTTTACCCCGACACCCACCCCTTACCCTTTGCCTACCCCAGCGCTACGCCTACCGCTCCCACTAGCCCTAGCTCGGGCAGTAGACCAACGCCCATGGCTCCCTCTAGTCCGAGGCCTAGAACTTGCCCGTCGCTGACCAGTACACCTTGCCCTTGTTAGGGTTAGGGTTAGGGTTAGGTTTAGGGTTAGCATTAGGGTTAGGGTTAGGGTTAGGGTTAGGGTTAGTGTTAGGTTTAGGGTTATGGTTAGGCTTAGAATCAGGGTTAGGGTTGGTGTTAGGGTTAGGGTTAGGTTAGGGTTAGGGTTAGTGTTAGGGTTAGGGTTAGGGTTAGGTTACCCCGAGCACTACCTCTCGCCCTAGGCCTACGCCTAGCACTACCTCTGGTCCTACCCCTACCTCTGGCCCTACAGCTCCACCTACCTATGGGCCCACCGCCATTCCTACCCCTAGCCACAGCTCCCTCTCCTGGCCCAAAGCCTACTCCGAAGTTTAACCCGACAACCACCCCTTGCCCTATGCCTACCCCAGCGCTACGCCTACCGCTCCCACTAGCCCTAGCTCGGGCCCTAGACCAACGCCCAGTGCTCCCTCTAGTCAGAGGCCTACCACTTGCCCGAGGCCGACCTGTACACCTTGCCCTACCGTTAGCCAGAGCAGTAACTTGTGTCCTACGAAATCACCCTTGACCCACCCTTACCACACCCTAATCCAGCCCTACACCTGTTCCGAGTCCTAGGACTACCCGGAGCCCTCCCGTGACACCTACCCCTAGCCCTCGGCCAACCCCTACCACTACCACTAGTCCTAGGTTTAACATGAGCCCTAACCCTAACACTGCCCGTGGGCCTCTGCCAACCACTAGCTCTTTAACTAACCCTACCCCGGGCACTACCCCTCGCCCTAGGCCTACGCCTAGCACTACCTCTGGTCCTACCGCTACCCCTGGCCCTACAGCTCCCCCTACTCATGGGCCCACCCCCATCCCTACCCCTAGCCACAACTCCAACTCCTGGGCCAAAGCCTACTCCGAGGTTTACCTCGACACCCACCCCTTGCCCTATGCCTACCCCAGTGCTACGCCTACCGCTCCTACTAGCCGTAGCTCGGGCCCTATACCAACGCCCTGTGCTCCCTCTAGTCCGAGGCCTACCACTTGCCCGAACCCGACCAGTACACCTTGCCCTACCGTTAGCCATAGCACTAACCCGTGTTTTATGAAATCACCCTGGACCCACCCTTACCACACCCTAATCCAGCCCTACACCCGTTCCGAGTCCTAGGATTACCCGTAGCCCTCCCGTGACACCTACCCCGAGCCCTCGGCCAACCCCTACCACTACCACTAGTCCTAGGCCTAACATGAGCCCTAACCGTATCACTGCCCGTGGGCCTCAGCTAACCACTAGCCCTTCACCATCCCTACCCAGAGCACTACCCCTCGCCCTAGGCCTACGCCTAGCACTACCTCTGGTCCTACCGCTACCCCTGGCCCTACAGTTCCCCATAACCATAGGTCCACCCAAATCCCTACCCCTAGCCACAGCTCCAACTCCTGGCACTAGGCCTACTCCGAGGTTTACCTCGACACCCACCCCTTGCCCTATGCCTACCCCAGCGCTACGCCTATCGCTACCACTAGCCCTAGCTCGGGCCCTAGACCAACGCCCAGTACTCATCTAGTCCGTGGCCTAGCACTTGCCCGTCCCCGACCAGTACACCTTGCCCTACTGTTAGCAGAGCACTAACCCATGTCCTACGAAATCACCCTGGACCCACCCTTACCACACCCTAATCCAGCCCTACACCTGTTCCGAGTCCTAGGACTACCCGGAGCGCTCCCGTGACACCTACCCCTAGCCCTCGGCCAACCCCTACCACTACCACTATTCCTAGGCTTAAGAGAGCCCTAACCCTAACACTGCCCGTGGGCCTCTGCCAACCACTAGCCCTTCAACTAACCCTACCCCGAGCACTACCCCTCGCCCTAGGCCTACGCCTAGCACTACCTCTGGTCCTACACCTACACCTGGCCCTACAGCTCCCCCTACCCATAGGCCCACCCCCACGCCTACCCCTAGCCACAGTTCCCACTCCTGGCCCTAGGCCTACTCCGAGGTTTACCTCGACACCCACCCCTTGACCTATGCCTACCCCAGCGCTACGCCTACGGCTCCCACTAGCCCTAGCTCGGGCAGTAGACCAACACCCATGGCTCCCTCTAGTCCGAGGCCTAGAACTTGCCCGTCGCTGACGAGTACACCTTGCCCTTGTTAGCGTTAGGGTTAGGGTTAGGGTTAGGGTTAGGGTTAGTGTTAGGGTTTAGGGTTACGGTTAGGGTTAGGGTTGGTGTTAGGGTTACGGTTATGGTTAGGGTTAGGTTTGGTGTTAGGTATAGGGATAGGGTTAGGGTTAGGGTTAGGGTTAGGGTTGGTGTTAGGGTTAGTGTTAGGGTTAGGGTTAGGGTTATGGTTAGGGTTAGGGTTAGGGTTATGTTACCCCGAGCACTACCCCTCGCCCTAGGCTTACGCCTAGCACTAACTCTGGTCCTACCCCTACCCCTGGCCCTACAGCTCCCCCTACAAATAGGCCCACCCCCATCCCTACCCCTAGCCACAGCTCCCACTCCTGGCACTAGGCCTTCTCCGAGGTTTACCTCGACACCCACCCCTTGCTCTATGCCTACCCCAGCGCTACGCCTACCGCTCCCACTAGCCCTAGCTCGGGCAGTAGACCAACGCCCATGGCTCCCTCTAGTCCGAGGCCTAGAACTTGCCCATCGCTGACCAGTACACCTTGCCCTTGTTAGGGTTAGGGTTAGGGTTAGGGTTAGGGTTAGGGTTAGGGTTAGAATTAGGGTTAATGTTAGGTTTAGGGTTAGGGTTAGGGTTAGAATCAGGGTTAGGGTTGGTGTTAGGGTTAGGGTTAGGTTAGGGTTAGGGTTAGGGTTAGGGTTAGGGTCAGGTTACCCCGATCACTACCCCTCGCCCTAGGCCTACGCCTAGCACTACCTCTGTTCGTACCCCTACCTCTGGCCCTACAGCTCCTCCTACCTATGGGCCCACCCCCATCCCTACCCTTAGACACAACTCCAACTCCTGGCCCAAAGCCTACTCCGAAGTTTACCCCTACATCTACCCCTTGCCCTATGCCTACCCCAGCGCTACGCCTACAGCTCCCACTAGCCCTAGCTCGGGCCCTAGACCAACGCCCAGTGCTCCCTCTATTCAGAGTCCTACCACTTACCCGAGGCCGACCAGTACACCTTGCCCTACCGTTAACCAGAGCAGTATCCTGTGTCCTACGAAATCACCCTGGAACCACCCTTACCACACCCTAATCCAGCCCTACACCTGTTCCGAGTCCTAAAACTACCCGGAGCCCTCCCGTGACACCTAACCCTAGCCCTCGGCCAACCCCTACCACTACCACTAGTCCTAGGCTTAACATGAGCCCTAACCCTAACACTGCCCGTGGGCCTCTGCCAACCACTAGCCCTTTAACTAACCCAACCCCGAGCACTACCCCTCGCCCTAGGCCTACGCCTAGCACTACCTCTGGTCCTACCGCTACCCCTGGCCCTACAGCTCCCCCTACTCATGGGTCTACCCCCATCCCTACCCCTAGCCAGAACTCCAACTCCTGGGCCAAAGCCTACTCCGATGTTTACCTCGACACCCACCCCTTGCCCTATGCCTACCCCAGCGCTACGCCTACCGCTCCCAATAGCGCTAGCTCGGGCCCTAGACCAACGCCCATGGCTCCCTCTAGTCCGAGGCCTAGAACTTGCCCGTCGCTGACTAGTACACCTTGCCCTTGTTAGGGTTAGGGTTAGGGTTAGGGTTAGGGTTAGGGTTAGGGTTAGGGTTAGGGTTAGGGTTTAGGGTTAGGGTTAGGGTTAGGGTTGGTGTTAGGGTTAGGGTTAGGATTAGGGTTAGGGTTGCGGTTAGGTTTATGGTTAGGGTTATGGTTAGGGTTAGGGTTAGGTTTGGTGTTAGGGTTAGGGTTAGGGTTAGGGTTAGTTTTAGGTTTAGGGTTAGGGTTAGGGTTAGGTTTGGTGTTAGGGTTAGGTTTAGGGTTAGGGTTAGTTTTAGGTTTAGGGTTAGGGTTAGGGTTAGGTTACTTCGAGCAATACCCCTCGCCCTAGGCCTACGCCTGGCACTACCTCTGGTCCTACCCCTACCCCTGGTCCTACATCTCCCCCTACCCATAGGCCCACCGCCATCCCTACCCCTAGCCACAGCTCCCACTCCTGGTCCTTGGCATACTCCGAGGTTTACCCCGAAACACACCCCTTGCCCTTTGCCTACCCCAGCGCTACGTCTCCCGCTCCCACTAGCCCTACCTCGGGCCCTAGACCAACGCCCAGTGCTCACTCTAGTCAGAAGCCTAGCACTTGCCCGTCACCGACCAGTACACCTTGCCCTACCGATAGCCAGAGCACTAACCCTTGTCCTACGAAATCACCCTGAACCCACTATTAGCTACACCCTAATCATGCCCCACATCCGTTCGGAGTCCTAGGACTACCCAGAGCTCTCCCGTGACACCTACCCCTAGCCATCGGCCATTTCCTACCACTACCACTACTCCTAGGCCTAACATGAGCCCTAACCCTAACACTGTCCGTGGGCCTCTGCCAACCACTAGCCCTTCACCTAACCCTACCCCGAGCACTACCAATCGCCCTAGGCCTACGCCTACCAGTACCTCTGCTCCTACCCCTACCCTTGGCTCTACAGCTCCCCCTACCCATAGGCCCACCCCCATCCCTACCCCTAGCCACAACTCCAACTCCTGGCCCAAAGCCTACACCGAGGTTTACCCGAACACCCACCCCTTGCCCTATGCCTACCCCAGTGCTACGCCAACCGCTCCCACTAGCCCTAGCTCGGGCCCTAGACCAAAGCCCTGTGCTCCCTCTAGTCCGAGGCCTACCACTTGCCCGACGCCGACCAGTACACCTTGCCCTACCGTTAGCCATAGCACTAACCCGTGTTTTATGAAATCACACTGGACCCACCCTTACCACACCCTAATCCAGCCCTACACCCGTTCGAGTCCTAGGATTACCCGTAGCCCTCCCGTGACACCTACCCCGAGCCCTCGGCCAACCCCTACCACTACCACTAGTCCTAGGCCTAACATGAGCCCTAACCGTAACACTGCCCGTGGGCCTCAGCTAACGACTAGCCCTTCACCATCCCTACCCAGAGCACTACCCCTCGCCCTAGGCCTACGCCTAGCACTACCTCTGGTCCTACCCCTACACCTGGCCCTACAGCTCCCCCTACCCATAGGCCCACCCCCACGCCTACCCCTAGCCACAGCTCCCACTCCTGGCCCTAGGTTTACTCCGAGGTTTACCTCGACACCCACCTTTTGCCCTATGCCTACACCAGCGCTACGTATACCGCTCCCACTAGCCCTAGCTCGGGCAGTAGACCAACGCCCAAGGCTCACTCTAGTACGAGGCCTAGAACTTGCTCGTCGCTGACCAGTACACCTTGCCCTTGTTAGCGTTAGGGTTAGGTGTAGGGTTAGGGTTAGTGTTAGGGTTTAAAGTTAGGGTTAGGGTTAGGGTTGGTGTTAGGGTTACGGTTATGGTTAGGGTTAGGTTTGGTGTTAGGTATAGGGATAGGGTTAGTGTTAGTGTTAGGGTTAGGGTTGGTGTTAGGGTTAGGGTTACGGTTAGGTTTATGGTTAGGGTTAGGGTTAGGGTTATGTTACCCCGAGCACTACCCCTCGCCCTAGGCTTACGCCTAGCACTAACTCTTGTCCTACCCCTACCCCTGGCCCTACAGCTCCCCCTACAATTAGGCCCACCCCCATCCCTACCCCTAGCCACAGCTCCCAATCCTGGTCCTAGGCCTACTCCGAGGTTTACCCCGACACCCACCCCTTGCCCTTTGCCTACGCCAGCGCTACGCCTACCGCTCCCACTAGCCCTACCTCGGGCCCTAGACCAACGCCCAGTGCTCACTCTAGTCCAAAGCCTAGCACTTGCCCGTCACCGTCCAGTACACCTTGCCCTACCGATAGCCAGAACACTAACCCTTGTCCTACGAAATTACCCTGGAAACACCATTAGCCACACCCTAATCATGCCCCACATCCGTTCGGAGTCCTAGGACTACCCGGAGCCCTCCCGTTACACCTACCCCTAGCCCTCGGCCATCCCCTACCACTACCACTAGTCCTAGGCCTAACATGAGCCCTAACCCTAACACTGCCCGTGGGCCTCTGCCAACCACTAGCCCTTCACCTAACCCTACCCCGAGCACTACCCCTCGCCCTAGGCCTACGCCTAGCACTACCTCTGGTCCTACCCCTACCCCTGGCTCTACAGCTCCCCCTACCCATAGGCCCACCCCATCCCTACCCCTAGCCACAACTCCAACTCCTGGCCCAAAGCTTACTCCGAGGTTTACCCCGACACCCACCCCTTGCCCCTTGCCTACCCAGCGCTGCGCCTACAGCTCCCACTAGCCCTACCTCGGGCCCTAGACCAACGCCCATGGTTCCCTCTAGTCCGAGGCCTAGAACGTGCCCGTCGCTGACCAGTACACCTTGCCCTTGTTAGGGTTAGGGTTAGGGTTAGGGTTAGATTAGGATAAGGGTTTAGGGTTAGGGTTAGGGTTAGGGTTGGTGTTAGGGTTAGGGTTAGGGTTAGGGTTAGGGTTGGTGTTAGGTTTAGGGTTAGGGTTAGGGTTAGGGTTAGGTTTAGGGTTGGTTTTAGGGTTAGGGTTAGGATTAGGGTTAGGGTTAGGATAAGGGTTAGGGTTCGTTTAGGGTTAGGGTTAGGGTTAGGGTTAGGTTTAGGGTTGGTGTTAGGGTTAGGGTTAGGGTTAGGGTTGGTGTTAGGTATAGGGTTAGGGTTAGGGTTAGGGTTAGGGTTAGGGTTGGTGTTAAGGTTAGGGTTAGGGTTAGGGTTAGTGTTAGGGTTAGGGTTAGGGTTACGGTTAGTATTAGGGTTAGGGTTGGTGTTAGGGTTAGGGTTAGGGTTGGTGTTAGGTATAGGGTTAGGGTTAGGGTTAGGGTTAGGGTTAGGGTTGGTGTTAGGGTTAGGGTTAAGGTTAGGGTTAGGGTTGGTGTTAGGGTTAAGGTTAGGGTTAGGATTAGGGTTAGGGTTGGTGTTAGGGTTAAGGTTAGGGTTAGAGTTAGGGTTTGTGTTAGGGTTAGGGTTAGGGTTAGGGTTAGTTTTAGGGTTAGGGTTGGTGTTAGGGTTAGGGTTAGGGTTAGGATTAGGGTTGGTGTTAGGTATAGGGTTAGTGTTAGGGTTAGGGTTAGGGTTAGGGTTGGTGTTAGGGTTAGGGTTAGGGTTAGGGTTAGTGTTAGGGTTAGGGTTAGGGTTAGGTTACCCCGAGCACTACCCTTCGCCCTAGGCCTACGCCTAGAACTACCTCTGGTCCTACACCTACCCCTGGCCCTACAGATTCCCCTACCCATAGGCCCACCCCTATCCCTACCCCTAGCCACAGCTCCTACTCCTGGTCCTAGGCCTACTCTGAGGTTTACCCCGACACCCACCCCTTACCCTTTGCCTACCCCAGCGCTACGCCTACCGCTCCCACTAGCCCTAGCTCGGGCAGTAGACCAACGCCCATGGCTCCCTCTAGTCCGAGGCCTAGAACTTGCCCGTCGCTGACCAGTACACCTTGCCCTTGTTAGGGTTAGGGTTAGGGTTAGGTTTAGGGTTAGCATTAGGGTTAGGGTTAGGGTTAGGGTTAGGGTTAGTGTTAGGTTTAGGGTTATGGTTAGGCTTAGAATCAGGGTTAGGGTTGGTGTTAGGGTTAGGGTTAGGTTAGGGTTAGGGTTAGTGTTAGGGTTAGGGTTAGGGTTAGGTTACCCCGAGCACTACCTCTCGCCCTAGGCCTACGCCTAGCACTACCTCTGGTCCTACCCCTACCTCTGGCCCTACAGCTCCTCCTACCTATGGGCCCACCGCCATCCCTACCCCTAGCCACAGCTCCCTCTCCTGGCCCAAAGCCTACTCCGAAGTTTAACCCGACAACCACCCCTTGCCCTATGCCTACCCCAGCGCTACGCCTACCGCTCCCACTAGCCCTAGCTCGGGCCCTAGACCAACGCCCAGTGCTCCCTCTAGTCAGAGGCCTACCACTTGCCCGAGGCCGACCAGTACACCTTGCCCTACCGTTAGCCAGAGCAGTAACTTGTGTCCTACGAAATCACCCTTGACCCACCCTTACCACACCCTAATCCAGCCCTACACCTGTTCCGAGTCCTAGGACTACCCGGAGCCCTCCCGTGACACCTACCCCTAGCCCTCGGCCAACCCCTACCACTACCACTAGTCCTAGGTTTAACATGAGCCCTAACCCTAACACTGCCCGTGGGCCTCTGCCAACCACTAGCCCTTTAACTAACCCTACCCCGGGCACTACCCCTCGCCCTAGGCCTACACCTAGCACTACCTCTGGTCCTACCGCTACCCCTGGCCCTACAGCTCCCCCTACTCATGGGCCCACCCCCATCCCTACCCCTAGCCACAACTCCAACTCCTGGGCCAAAGCCTACTCCGAGGTTTACCTCGACACCCACCCCTTGCCCTATGCCTACCCCAGTGCTACGCCTACCGCTCCTACTAGCCCTAGCTCGGGCCCTAGACCAACGCCCTGTGCTCCCTCTAGTCCGAGGCCTACCACTTGCCCGACCCCGACCAGTACACCTTGCCCTACCGTTAGCCATAGCACTAACCCGTGTTTTATGAAATCACCCTGGACCCACCCTTACCACACCCTAATCCAGCCCTACACCCGTTCCGAGTCCTAGGATTACCCGTAGCCCTCCCGTGACACCTACCCCGAGCCCTCGGCCAACCCCTACCACTACCACTAGTCCTAGGCCTAACATGAGCCCTAACCGTATCACTGCCCGTGGGCCTCAGCTAACCACTAGCCCTTCACCATCCCTACCCAGAGCACTACCCCTCGCCCTAGGCCTACGCCTAGCACTACCTCTGGTCCTACCGCTACCCCTGGCCCTACAGTTCCCCATAACCATAGGTCCACCCAAATCCCTACCCCTAGCCACAGCTCCAACTCCTGGCACTAGGCCTACTCCAAGGTTTACCTCGACACCCACCCCTTGCCCTATGCCTACCCCAGCGCTACGCCTATCGCTACCACTAGCCCTAGCTCGGGCCCTAGACCAACGCCCAGTACTCATCTAGTCCGTGGCCTAGCACTTGCCCGTCCCCGACCAGTACACCTTGCCCTACTGTTAGCAGAGCACTAACCCATGTCCTACGAAATCACCCTGGACCCACCCTTACCACACCCTAATCCAGCCCTACACCTGTTCCGAGTCCTAGGACTACCCGGAGCGCTCCCGTGACACCTACCCCTAGCCCTCGGCCAACCCCTACCACTACCACTATTCCTAGGCTTAAGAGAGCCCTAACCCTAACACTGCCCGTGGGCCTCTGCCAACCACTAGCCCTTCAACTAACCCTACCCCGAGCACTACCCCTCGCCCTAGGCCTACGCCTAGCACTACCTCTGGTCCTACACCTACACCTGGCCCTACAGCTCCCCCTACCCATAGGCCCACCCCCACGCCTACCCCTAGCCACAGTTCCCACTCCTGGCCCTAGGCCTACTCCGAGGTTTACCTCGACACCCACCCCTTGACCTATGCCTACCCCAGCGCTACGCCTACGGCTCCCACTAGCCCTAGCTCGGGCAGTAGACCAACACCCATGGCTCCCTCTAGTCCGAGGCCTAGAACTTGCCCGTCGCTGACGAGTACACCTTGCCCTTGTTAGCGTTAGGGTTAGGGTTAGGGTTAGGGTTAGGGTTAGTGTTAGGGTTTAGGGTTACGGTTAGGGTTAGGGTTGGTGTTAGGGTTACGGTTATGGTTAGGGTTAGGTTTGGTGTTAGGTATAGGGATAGGGTTAGGGTTAGGGTTAGGGTTAGGGTTGGTGTTAGGGTTAGTGTTAGGGTTAGGGTTAGGGTTATGGTTAGGGTTAGGGTTAGGGTTATGTTACCCCGAGCACTACCACTCGCCCTAGGCTTACGCCTAGCACTAACTCTGGTCCTACCCCTACCCCTGGCCCTACAGCTCCCCCTACAAATAGGCCCACCCCCATCCCTACCCCTAGCCACAGCTCCCACTCCTGGCACTAGGCCTTCTCCGAGGTTTACCTCGACACCCACCCCTTGCTCTATGCCTACCCCAGCGCTACGCCTACCGCTCCCACTAGCCCTAGCTCGGGCAGTAGACCAACGCCCATGGCTCCCTCTAGTCCGAGGCCTAGAACTTGCCCATCGCTGACCAGTACACCTTGCCCTTGTTAGGGTTAGGGTTAGGGTTAGGGTTAGGGTTAGGGTTAGGGTTAGAATTAGGGTTAATGTTAGGTTTAGGGTTAGGGTTAGGGTTAGAATCAGGGTTAGGGTTGGTGTTAGGGTTAGGGTTAGGTTAGGGTTAGGGTTAGGGTTAGGGTTAGGGTCAGGTTACCCCGATCACTACCCCTCGCCCTAGGCCTACGCCTAGCACTACCTCTGTTCGTACCTTTACCTCTGGCCCTACAGCTCCTCCTACCTATGGGCCCACCCCCATCCCTACCCTTAGACACAACTCCAACTCCTGGCCCAAAGCCTACTCCGAAGTTTACCCCTACATCTACCCCTTGCCCTATGCCTACCCCAGCGCTACGCCTACAGCTCCCACTAGCCCTAGCTCGGGCCCTAGACCAACGCCCAGTGCTCCCTCTATTCAGAGTCCTACCACTTACCCGAGGCCGACCAGTACACCTTGCCCTACCGTTAACCAGAGCAGTATCCTGTGTCCTACGAAATCACCCTGGAACCACCCTTACCACACCCTAATCCAGCCCTACACCTGTTCCGAGTCCTAAAACTACCCGGAGCCCTCCCGTGACACCTAACCCTAGCCCTCGGCCAACCCCTACCACTACCACTAGTCCTAGGCTTAACATGAGCCCTAACCCTAACACTGCCCGTGGGCCTCTGCCAACCACTAGCCCTTTAACTAACCCAACCCCGAGCACTACCCCTCGCCCTAGGCCTACGCCTAGCACTACCTCTGGTCCTACCGCTACCCCTGGCCCTACAGCTCCCCCTACTCATGGGTCTACCCCCATCCCTACCCCTAGCCAGAACTCCAACTCCTGGGCCAAAGCCTACTCCGATGTTTACCTCGACACCCACCCCTTGCCCTATGCCTACCCCAGCGCTACGCCTACCGCTCCCAATAGCGCTAGCTCGGGCCCTAGACCAACGCCCATGGCTCCCTCTAGTCCGAGGCCTAGAACTTGCCCGTCGCTGACTAGAACACCTTGCCCTTGTTAGGGTTAGGGTTAGGGTTAGGGTTAGGGTTAGGGTTAGGGTTAGGGTTAGGGTTTAGGGTTAGGGTTAGGGTTAGGGTTGGTGTTAGGGTTAGGGTTAGGATTAGGGTTAGGGTTGCGGTTAGGTTTATGGTTAGGGTTAGGGTTAGGGTTAGGGTTAGGGTTAGGTTTGGTGTTAGGGTTAGGGTTAGGGTTAGGGTTAGTTTTAGGTTTAGGGTTAGGGTTAGGGTTAGGTTTGGTGTTAGGGTTAGGTTTAGGGTTAGGGTTAGTTTTAGGTTTAGGGTTAGGGTTAGGGTTAGGTTACTTCGAGCAATACCCCTCGCCCTAGGCCTACGCCTGGCACTACCTCTGGTCCTACCCCTACCCCTGGTCCTACATCTCCCCCTCCCCATAGGCCCACCGCCATCCCTACCCCTAGCCACAGCTCCCACTCCTCGTCCTTGGCATACTCCGAGGTTTACCCCGAAACACACCCCTTGCCCTTTGCCTACCCCAGCGCTACGTCTCCCGCTCCCACTAGCCCTACCTCGGGCCCTAGACCAACGCCCAGTGCTCACTCTAGTCAGAAGCCTAGCACTTGCCCGTCACCGACCAGTACACCTTGCCCTACCGATAGCCAGAGCACTAACCCTTGTCCTACGAAATCACCCTGAACCCACTATTAGCCACACCCTAATCATGCCCCACATCCGTTCGGAGTCCTAGGACTACCCAGAGCTCTCCCGTGACACCTACCCCTAGCCATCGGCCATTTCCTACCACTACCACTACTCCTAGGCCTAACATGAGCCCTAACCCTAACACTGTCCGTGGGCCTCTGCCAACCACTAGCCCTTCACCTAACCCTACCCCGAGCACTACCAATCGCCCTAGGCCTACGCCTACCAGTACCTCTGCTCCTACCCCTACCCTTGGCTCTACAGCTCCCCCTACCCATAGGCCCACCCCCATCCCTACCCCTAGCCACAACTCCAACTCCTGGCCCAAAGCCTACACCGAGGTTTACCCGAACACCCACCCCTTGCCCTATGCCTACCCCAGTGCTACGCCAACCGCTCCCACTAGCCCTAGCTCGGGCCCTAGACCAAAGCCCTGTGCTCCCTCTAGTCCGAGGCCTACCACTTGCCCGACGCCGACCAGTACACCTTGCCCTACCGTTAGCCATAGCACTAACCCGTGTTTTATGAAATCACACTGGACCCACCCTTACCACACCCTAATCCAGCCCTACACCCGTTCGAGTCCTAGGATTACCCGTAGCCCTCCCGTGACACCTACCCCGAGCCCTCGGCCAACCCCTACCACTACCACTAGTCCTAGGCCTAACATGAGCCCTAACCGTAACACTGCCCGTGGGCCTCAGCTAACGACTAGCCCTTCACCATCCCTACCCAAAGCACTACCCCTCGCCCTAGGCCTACGCCTAGCACTACCTCTGGTCCTACCCCTACACCTGGCCCTACAGCTCCCCCTACCCATAGGCCCACCCCCACGCCTACCCCTAGCCACAGCTCCCACTCCTGGCCCTAGGTTTACTCCGAGGTTTACCTCGACACCCACCTTTTGCCCTATGCCTACACCAGCGCTACGTATACCGCTCCCACTAGCCCTAGCTCGGGCAGTAGACCAACGCCCAAGGCTCACTCTAGTACGAGGCCTAGAACTTGCTCGTCGCTGACCAGTACACCTTGCCCTTGTTAGCGTTAGGGTTAGGTGTAGGGTTAGGGTTAGTGTTAGGGTTTAAAGTTAGGGTTAGGGTTAGGGTTGGTGTTAGGGTTACGGTTATGGTTAGGGTTAGGTTTGGTGTTAGGTATAGGGATAGGGTTAGTGTTAGTGTTAGGGTTAGGGTTGGTGTTAGGGTTAGGGTTACGGTTAGGTTTATGGTTAGGGTTAGGGTTAGGGTTATGTTACCCCGAGCACTACCCCTCGCCCTAGGCTTACGCCTAGCACTAACTCTGGTCCTACCCCTACCCCTGGCCCTACAGCTCCCCCTACAAATAGGCCCACCCCCATCCCTACCCCTAGCCACAGCTCCCAATCCTGGTCCTAGGCCTACTCCGAGGTTTACCCCGACACCCACCCCTTGCCCTTTGCCTACGCCAGCGCTACGCCTACCGCTCCCACTAGCCCTACCTCGGGCCCTAGACCAACGCCCAGTGCTCACTCTAGTCCAAAGCCTAGCACTTGCCCGTCACCGTCCAGTACACCTTGCCCTACCGATAGCCAGAACACTAACCCTTGTCCTACGAAATTACCCTGGAAACACCATTAGCCACACCCTAATCATGCCCCACATCCGTTCGGAGTCCTAGGACTACCCAGAGCCCTCCCGTTACACCTACCCCTAGCCCTCGGCCATCCCCTACCACTACCACTAGTCCTAGGCCTAACATGAGCCCTAACCCTAACACTGCCCGTGGGCCTCTGCCAACCACTAGCCCTTCACCTAACCCTACCCCGAGCACTACCCCTCGCCCTAGGCCTACGCCTAGCACTACCTCTGGTCCTACCCCTACCCCTGGCTCTACAGCTCCCCCTACCCATAGGCCCACCCCATCCCTACCCCTAGCCACAACTCCAACTCCTGGCCCAAAGCTTACTCCGAGGTTTACCCCGACACCCACCCCTTGCCCTTTGCCTACCAAGCGCTACGCCTACAGCTCCCACTAGCCCTACCTCGGGCCCTAGACCAACGCCCAGTGCTCACTCTAGTTCGAAGTCTAGCACTTGCACGTCGCCGACCAGTACACCTTGCCCTACCGATAGCCAGAGCACTAACCCGTGTCCTACGATATCACCCTGGACCCACCATTAGTCACACCCTAATCCAGCCCTACACCCGTTCCGAGTCCTAGGACTACCCGGGGCCCTCCCGTGACACCTACCCCTAGCCCTCGGCCAACCCCTCCCACTACCACTAGTCCTAGGACTAACATGAGCCCTAACCCTAACACTGCCCGTGGGCCTCTGCCAACCACTAGCCCTTCACCTAACCCTACCCCGAGCACTACCCCTCGCCCTAGGCCTACGCCTAGCACTACCTCTGGTTCTACCCCTACCCCTGGCCCTACAGCTCCCCCTACCCATGGGCCCACCACCATCACTACCCCTAGCCACAAATCCAATTCCTGGCCAAAAGCCTACTCCGAAGTTTACCCCAACACCCACCCCTTGCCCTATGCCTACCCCAGCGCTACGCCTACCGCTCCTACTAGCCCTAGCTCGGGAGCTAAACCAACGCCCAGTGCTCCCTTTATTCAGAGGCCTACCACTTGCCTGAGGCCGACCAGTACACCTTGCCCTTGTTAGGGTTAGGGTTAGGATTAGGGTTAGGGTTAGGGTTAGGATTAGGGTTTAGGGTTAGGGTTAGGGTTAGGGTTGGTGTTAGGGTTAGGGTTAGGTTTAGGTTTAGGGTTGGTGTTAGGGTTAGGGTTAGGGTTAGGGTTAGGGTTGGTGTTAGGGTTAGGGTTAGAATTCGGGTTGGGGTTGGTGTTAGGTATAGGGTTAGGGTTAGGGTTAGGGTTAGGGTTGGTGTTAGGGTTAGGGTTAGGGTTAGGGTTAGGGTTGGTGTTAGGTTTAGGGTTAGGGTTAGGTTTAGGGTTAGGGTTGGTGTTAGGGTTAGGGTTAGGGTTAGGGTTAGGGTTAGGGTTAGGATTAGGGTTAGGGTTAGGGTTGGTGTTAGGGTTAGAGTTAGGGTTAGGGTTAGGGTTGGTGTTAGGTATAGGGTTAGGGTTAGGGTTAGGGTTGGTGTTAGAGTTAGGGTTAGGGTAAGGGTTAGTGTTAGGGTTAGGGTTAGGGTTAGGGTTAGGATTAGGGTTAGGGTTGGTGTTAGGGTTAGGGTTAGAGTTCAAGATAGGGTTGGTGTTAGGTATAGGGTTAGGGTTAGGGTTAGGGTTAGGGTTGGTGTTACGGTTAGGGTTAGGGTTAGGGTTAGGGTTGGTGTTAGGTTTAGGGTTAGGGTTAGGTTTAGGGTTAGGGTTGGTGTTAGGGTTAGCGTTAGGGTTAGAGTTAGGGTTGGTGTTAGGGTTAGGGTTAGGGTTAGGGTTAGGGTTAGGGTTAGGGTTAGGGTTGGTGTTAGGGTTAGGGTTAGGGTTAGGGTTAGGGTTGGTGTTAGGTATCGGGTTAGAGTTAGGGTTGGTGTTAGGGTTAGGGTTAGGTTTAGGGTTGGTGTTAGGGTTAGGGTTAGGTTACCCCGAGCACTACCCCTCGCCCTAGGCCTACGCCTAGCACTACCTCTGGTCCTACACCTACCCCTGTCCCTACAGCTCCCCCTACGCATAAGCCCACCCCCATCCCTACCCCTAGTCACAGCTCCCACTCCTGGTCCTAGGTCTACTCCGAGGTTTACCCCGACACCCACCCCTTGCCCTTTGCCTACCCCAGCGCTACGCCTACCGCTCCCACTAGCCTACCTCGGGCCCTAGACCAGCGCCCTGTGCTCACTCTAGTCCGAAGCCTAGCACTTGCCCGTCGCCAAGCAGTACACCTTGCCCTACCGATAGCCAGAGCACTAACCCGTGTCCTACGAAATCACAATGGACCCACCATTAGCCACACCCTAATCCAGCCCTACATCCGTTCGGAGTCCTAGGACTACCCGGAGCCCTCCCGTCACAGTTACCCCTAGACCTCGCCCATCCCCTACCACTACCACTAGTCCTAGGCCTAACATGAGCCCTAACCCTAACACTGCCCGTGGGCCTCTGCCAACCACTAGCCCTTCACCTAACCCTACCCCGAGCACTACCCCTCGCCCTAGGCTTACGCGTAGCACTACCTCTGGTCCTACCCCTACCCGAGGCCCTACAGCTCCCCCTATTTATAGGCCCACCCCCATCCCTACCCCTAGCCACAGCTCCCACTCCTGGCCCTAGGTCTACTCCGAGGTTTACCTCGACACCCACCCCTTGCCCTATGCCTACCCCAGCGTCACGCCTACCGCTCCCACTAGCCCTAGCTCGGGCCCTAGACCAACGCCCATGGCTCCCTCTAGTCCGAGGCCTAGAACTTGCCCGACGCCGACCAGTACACCTTGCCCTACCTTTAGCCAGAGCACTAACCCGTGTCCTAAAAAATCACACTGGACCCACCCTTACCACACCCTAATCCAGCCCTACATCCGTTCCGAGTCCTAGGACTACACGGAGCCCTCCCGTGAAACCTACCCCTAGCCCTCGCCATCCCCTACTACTACCACTAGTCCTAGGCCTAACATGAGCCCTAAGACTAACACTGCCCGTGGGCCTCAGCCAACCACTAGCCCTTCACCATCCTTACCCAGAGCACTACCCCTCGCCCTAGGCCTACGCCTAGCACTACCTCTGGTCCTACCCCTACCCATGGCCCTACAGCTCCCACTATCCATAGGCCCACCCAAATCCCTACCCCTACCCACAGCTCCAACTCCTGGCACTAGGCCAACTCCGAGGTTTACCCCGCACCCACCCCTTGCCCTATGCCTACACCAGCGCTACGCCTACCGCTCCCCTAGCCCTAGCACGGGCCCTAGACCAACGCCCAGTGCTCATCTAGTCCTAGGCCTAGCACTTGCCCGTCGCCGACCAGTACACCTTGCCCTACCGTTAGCCAGAGCAGTAACCCGTGTCCTACGAAATCACCCTGGACCCACCATTACCAACCCTAATCCAGCCCTACACCTGTTCCGAGTCCTAGAACTACCCGGAGCCATTTCGTGAAACCTACCCCTAGCCCTCGGCCAATCCCTACCACTACCACTAGTCCTAGGCTTAACATGAGCCCTAACCCTAACACTGCCCATGGGCCTCTGCCAAACACTAGCCCTTCAACTAACCCTACCCCGAGCACTACCCCTCGCCCTAGGCCTTCGCCTAGCACTACCTCTGGTCCTACCACTACCCCTGGCCCTACAGCTCCCCCTACCCATAGGCCCATTCCCACCCCTACCCCTAGCCACAGCTCCCACTCCTGGCCCTAGGCCTACTCCGAGGTTTACCTCGACACCCACCCCTTACCCTATGCCTACCCCAGCGCTACGCCTACCGCTCTCACTAGCCCTAGCTCGGGCCCTAGACCAACGCCCATGGCTCCCTCTAGTCCGAGGCCTAGAACTTGCCCGTCGCTGACCAGTACACCTTGCCCTTCTTAGGGTTAGGGTTAGGGTTAGGGTTAGGGTTGGTGTTAGGTATAGTGTTACGGTTAGGGTTAGGGTTAGGGTTAGGGTTAGGGTTAGGGTTGGTGTTAGGGTTAGGGTTAGAATTAGGGTTAGTGTTAAGGTTAGGGTTAGGGTTAGGATTAGGGTTAGGGTTGGTGTTAGGGTTAGGGTTAGGGTTAGGGTTAGGGTTGGTGTTAGGGTTAGGGTTAGGGTTAGGGTTAGGGTTGGTGTTAGGTATAGTGTTAGGGTTAGGGTTAGGGTTAGGGTTAGGGTTGGTGTTAGGGTTAGGGTTAGAATTAGGGTTAGTGTTAGGGTTCGGGTTAGGGTTAGGGTTAGGATTAGGGTTAGGGTTGGTGTTAGGGTTAGGGTTAGGGTTAGGGTTAGGGTTGGTGTTAGGTATAGGGTTAGGGTTAAAGTTAGGGTTAGGGTTAGGGTTAGGGTTGGTGTTAGGGTTAGGGTTAGGGTTAGGGTTAGGTTTGGTGTTAGGGTTAGGGTTAGGGTTAGGGTTGGTGTTAGGTATAGGGTTAGGGTTAGTGTTAGGGTTAGGGTTAGGGTTGGTGTTAGGGTTAGGGTTAGGGTTAGTGTTAGGGTTAGGGTTAGGGTTAGGTTACCCCGACCACTACTCCTAGCCCTCGGCCATCCCCTACTACTACCACTAGTCCTAGGCCTAACATGAGCCCTAACCCTAACACTGCCCGTGGGCCTCTGCCAACCACTAGCCCTTCACCTAACCCTACCCCGAGAACGACACCTCGCCCTAGGCCTACGCCTAGCACTACCTCTGGTCCTACCACTACCCCTGGCCCTACAGGTCTTCCTACACATAGGCCCACCCCCATCCCTACCCTTAGCCAAAACTCCAACTCCTGGCCCAAAGCCTACTCCGAAGTTTACCCCGACACCCACCCCTTGCCCTATGTTTATCCCAGCGCTACGCCTACCACTCCCACTAGCCCTACCTCGGGCCCTAGACCAACGCCCAGTGCTCACTCTAGTGCGAAGCCTAGCACTTGCCCGTCACCGTCCAGTACACCTTGCCCTACCGATAGCCAGAACACTAACCCTTGTCCTACGTAATTACCCTGGAAACACCATTAGCCACACCCTAATCATGCCCCACATCCGTTCGGAGTCCTAGGACTACCCGGAGCCCTCCCGTGACACCTACCCGTAGCCCTCGGCCAACCCCTACCACTACCACTAGTCCTAGGCTTAACATGAGCCCTAACCCTAACACTGCCCGTGGGCCTCTGCCAACCACTAGCCCTTCACCTAACCCTACCCCGAGCACTACTCCTCGCCCTAGGCTTACGCCTAGCACTACCTCTGGTCCTACCCCTACCCCTGGTTCTACAGCTCCCCCTACTTATAGGCCCACCCCCATCCCTACCCCTAGCCACAGCTCCCTCTCCTGGCCCTAGGCCTACTCCGAGGTTTACCTCGACACCCACCCTTTGCCCTATGCCTACCCCAGCGCTACGCCTACCGCTCTCACTAGCCCTAGCTCGGGACCTAGACCAACGCCCATGGTTCCCTCTAGTCCGAGGCCTAGAACGTGCCCGTCGCTGACCAGTACACCTTGCCCTTGTTAGGGTTAGGGTTAGCGTTAGGGTAAGATTAGGATAAGGGTTTAGGGTTAGGGTTAGGGTTAGGGTTGGTGTTAGGGTTAGGGTTAGGGTTAGGGTTAGGGTTGGTGTTAGGTTTAGGGTTAGGGTTAGGGTTAGGGTTAGGTTTAGGGTTGGTTTTAGGGTTAGGGTTAGGATTAGGGTTAGGGTTAGGATAAGGGTTAGGGTTCGTTTAGGGTTAGGGTTAGGGTTAGGGTTAGGTTTAGGGTTGGTGTTAGGGTTAGGGTTAGGGTTAGGGTTAGGGTTGGTGTTAGGTATAGGGTTAGGGTTAGGGTTAGGGTTAGGGTTAGGGTTAGGGTTGGTGTTAAGGTTAGGGTTAGGGTTAGGGTTAGTGTTAGGGTTAGGGTTAGGGTTACGGTTAGGATTAGGGTTCGGGTTGGTGTTAGGGTTAGGGTTAGGGTTGGTGTTAGGTATAGGGTTAGGGTTAGGGTTAGGGTTAGGGTTAGGGTTGGTGTTAGGGTTAGGGTTAAGGTTAGGGTTAGAGTTGGTGTTAGGGTTAAGGTTAGGGTTAGGATTAGGGTTAGGGTTGGTGTTAGGGTTAAGGTTAGGGTTAGAGTTAGGGTTTGTGTTAGGGTTAGGGTTAGGGTTAGTTTTAGGGTTAGGGTTGGTGTTAGGGTTAGGGTTAGGGTTAGGATTAGGGTTGGTGTTAGGTATAGGGTTAGTGTTAGGGTTAGGGTTAGGGTTAGGGTTGGTGTTAGGGTTAGGGTTAGGGTTAGGGTTAGTGTTAGGGTTAGGGTTAGGGTTAGGTTACCCCGAGCACTACCCTTCGCCCTAGGCCTACGCCTAGAACTACCTCTGGTCCTACACCTACCCCTGGCCCTACAGATTCCCCTACCCATATGCCCACCCCTATCCCTACCCCTAGCCACAGCTCCCACTCCTGGTCCTAGGCCTACTCTGAGGTTTACCCCGACACCCACCCCTTGCCCTTTGCCTACCCCAGCGCTACGCCTACCGCTCCCACTAGCCGTAGCTCGGGCAGTAGACCAACGCCCATGGCTCCCTCTAGTCCGAGGCCTAGAACTTGCCCGTCGCTGACCAGTACACCTTGCCCTTGTTAGGGTTAGGGTTAGGGTTAGGTTTAGGGTTAGCATTAGGGTTAGGGTTAGGGTTAGGGTTAGTGTTAGGTTTAGGGTTATGGTTAGGCTTAGAATCAGGGTTAGGGTTGGTGTTAGGGTTAGGGTTAGGTTAGGGTTAGGGTTAGTGTTAGGGTTAGGGTTAGGGTTAGGTTACCCCGAGCACTACCTCTCGCCCTAGGCCTACGCCTAGCACTACCTCTGGTCCTACCCCTACCTCTGGCCCTACAGCTCCTCCTACCTATGGGCCCACCCCCATCCCTACCCCTAGCCACAGCTCCCTCTCCTGGCCCAAAGCCTACTCCGAAGTTTAACCCGACAACCACCCCTTGCCCTATGCCTACCCCAGCGCTACGCCTACCGCTCCCACTAGCCCTAGCTCGGGCCCTAGACCAACGCCCAGTGCTCCCTCTAGTCAGAGGCCTACCACTTGCCCGAGGCCGACCAGTACACCTTGCCCTACCGTTAGCCAGAGCAGTAACTTGTGTCCTACGAAATCACCCTTGACCCACCCTTACCACACCCTAATCCAGCCCTACACCTGTTCCGAGTCCTAGGACTACCCGGAGCCCTCCCGTGACACCTACCCCTAGCCCTCGGCCAACCCCTACCACTACCACTAGTCCTAGTTTAACATGAGCCCTAACCCTAAAACTGCCCGTGGGCCTCTGCCAACCACTAGCCCTTTAACTAACCCTACCCCGAGCACTACCCCTCGCCCTAGGCCTACGCCTAGCACTACCTCTGGTCCTACCGCTACCCCTGGCCCTACAGCTCCCCCTACTCATGGGCCCACCCCCATCCCTACCCCTAGCCACAACTCCAACTCCTGGGCCAAAGCCTACTCCGAGGTTTACCTCGACACCCACCCCTTGCCCTATGCCTACCCCAGTGCTACGCCTACCGCTCCTACTAGCCCTAGCTCGGGCCCTAGACCAACGCCCTGTGCTCCCTCTAGTCCGAGGCCTACCACTTGCCCGACCCCGACCAGTACACCTTGCCCTACCGTTAGCCATAGCACTAACCCGTGTTTTATGAAATCACCCTGGACCCACACTTACCACACCCTAATCCAGCCCTACACCCGTTCCGAGTCCTAGGATTACCCGTAGCCCTCCCGTGACACCTACCCCGAGCCCTCGGCCAACCCCTACCACTACCACTAGTCCTATGACTAACATGAGCCCTAACCGTATCACTGCCCGTGGGCCTCAGCTAACCACTAGCCCTTCACCATCCCTACCCAGAGCACTACCCCTCGCCCTAGGCCTACGCCTAGCACTACCTCTGGTCCTACCGCTACCCCTGGCCATACAGTTCCCCATAACCATAGGTCCACCCAAATCCCTACCCCTAGCCACAGCTCCAACTCCTGGCACTAGGCCTACTCCGAGGTTTACCTCGACACCCACCCCTTGCCCTATGCCTACCCCAGCGCTACGCCTATCGCTACCACTAGCCCTAGCTCGGGCCCTAGACCAACGCCCAGTACTCATCTAGTCCGAGGCCTAGCACTTGCCCGTCCCCGACCAGTACACCTTGCCCTACTGTTAGCAGAGCACTAACCCATGTCCTACGAAATCACCCTGGACCCACCCTTACCACACCCTAATCCAGCCCTACACCTGTTCCGAGTCCTAGGACTACCCGGAGCGCTCCCGTGACACCTACCCCTAGCCCTCGGCCAACCCCTACCACTACCACTATTCCTAGGCTTAACAGAGCCCTAACCCTAACACTGCCCGTGGGCCTCTGCCAACCACTAGCCCTTCAACTAACCCTACCCCGAGCACTACCCCTCGCCCTAGGCCTACGCCTAGCACTACCTCTGGTCCTACACCTACACCTGGCCCTACAGCTCCCCCTACCCATAGGCCCACCCCCACGCCTACCCCTAGCCACAGCTCCCACTTCTGGCCCTATCCTACTCCGAGGTTTACCTCGACACCCACCCCTTGACCTATGCCTACCCCAGCGCTACGCCTATGGCTCCCACTAGCCCTAGCTCGGGCAGTAGACCAACACCCATGGCTCCCTCTAGTCCGAGGCCTAGAACTTGCCCGTCGCTGACGAGTACACCTTGCCCTTGTTAGCGTTAGGGTTAGGGTTAGGGTTAGGGTTAGGGTTAGTGTTAGGGTTTAGGGTTAGGGTTAGGGTTAGGGTTGGTGTTAGGGTTACGGTTATGGTTAGGGTTAGGTTTGGTGTTAGGTATAGGGATAGGGTTAGGGTTAGGGTTAGGGTTAGGGTTGGTGTTAGGGTTAGTGTTAGGGTTAGGGTTAGGGTTATGGTTAGGGTTAGGGTTAGGGTTATGTTACCCCGAGCACTACCCCTCGCCCTAGGCTTACGCCTAGCACTAACTCTGGTCCTACCCCTACCCCTGGCCCTACAGCTCCCCCTACAAATAGGCCCACCCCCATCCCTACCCCTAGCCACAGCTCCCACTCCTGGCACTAGGCCTTCTCCGAGGTTTACCTCGACACCCACCCCTTGCTCTATGCCTACCCCAGCACTACGCCTACCGCTCCCACTAGCCCTAGCTCGGGCAGTAGACCAACGCCCATGGCTCCCTCTAGTCCGAGGCCTAGAACTTGCCCATCGCTGACCAGTACACCTTGCCCATGTTAGGGTTAGGGTTAGGGTTAGGGTTAGGGTTAGGGTTAGAATTAGGGTTAATGTTAGGTATAGGGTTAGGGTTAGGGTTAGAATCAGGGTTAGGGTTGGTGTTAGGGTTAGGGTTAGGTTAGGGTTAGGGTTAGGGTTAGGGTTAGGGTCAGGTTACCCCGATCACTACCCCTCGCCCTAGGCCTACGCCTAGCACTACCTCTGTTCCTACCCCTACCTCTGGCCCTACAGCTCCTCCTACCTATGGGCCCACCCCCATCCCTACCCTTAGACACAACTCCAACTCCTGGCCCAAAGCCTACTCCGAAGTTTACCCCTACATCTACCCCTTGCCCTATGCCTACCCCAGCGCTACGCCTACAGCTCCCACTAGCCCTAGCTCGGGCCCTAGACCAACGCCCAGTGCTCCCTCTATTCAGAGTCCTACCACTTACCCGAGGCCGACCAGTACACCTTGCCCTACCGTTAACCAGAGCAGTATCCTGTGTCCTACGAAATCACCCTGGAACCACCCTTACCACACCCTAATCCAGCCCTACACCTGTTCCGAGTCCTAAAACTACCCGGAGCCCTCCCGTGACACCTAACCCTAGCCCTCGGCCAACCCCTACCACTACCACTAGTCCTAGGCTTAACATGAGCCCTAACCCTAACACTGCCCGTGGGCCTCTGCCAACCACTAGCCCTTTAACTAACCCAACCCCGAGCACTACCCCTCGCCCTAGGCCTACGCCTAGCACTACCTCTGGTCCTACCGCTACTCCTGGCCCTACAGCTCCCCCTACTCATGGGTCTACCCCCATCCCTACCCCTAGCCAGAACTCCAACTCCTGGGCCAAAGCCTACTCCGATGTTTACCTCGACACCCACCCCTTGCCCTATGCCTACCCCAGCGCTACGCCTACCGCTCCCAATAGCGCTAGCTCGGGCCCTAGACCAACGCCCATGGCTCCCTCTAGTCCGAGGCCTAGAACTTGCCCGTCGCTGACTAGTACACCTTGCCCTTGTTAGGGTTAGGGTTAGGGTTAGGGTTAGGGTTAGGGTTAGGGTTAGGGTTAGGGTTTAGGGTTAGGGTTAGGGTTAGGGTTGGTGTTAGGGTTAGGGTTAGGATTAGGGTTAGGGTTGCGGTTAGGTTTATGGTTAGGGTTAGGGTTAGGGTTAGGGTTAGGTTTGGTGTTAGGGTTAGGGTTAGGGTTAGGGTTAGTTTTAGGTTTAGGGTTAGGGTTAGGGTTAGGTTTGGTGTTAGGGTTAGGTTTAGGGTTAGGGTTAGTTTTAGGTTTAGGGTTAGGGTTAGGGTTAGGTTACTTCGAGCAATACCCCTCGCCCTAGGCCTACGCCTGGCACTACCTCTGGTCCTACCCCTACCCCTGGTCCTACATCTCCCCCTACCCATAGGCCCACCGCCATCCCTACCCCTAGCCACAGCTCCCACTCCTGGTCCTTGGCATACTCCGAGGTTTACCCCGAAACACACCCCTTGCCCTTTGCCTACCCCAGCGCTACGTCTCCCGCTCCCACTAGCCCTACCTCGGGCCCTAGACCAACGCCCAGTGCTCACTCTAGTCAGAAGCCTAGCACTTGCCCGTCACCGACCAGTACACCTTGCCCTACCGATAGCCAGAGCACTAACCCTTTCCTACGAAATCACCCTGAACCCACTATTAGCCACACCCTAATCATGCCCCACATCCGTTCGGAGTCCTAGGACTACCCAGAGCTCTCCCGTGACACCTACCCCTAGCCATCGGCCATTTCCTACCACTACCACTACTCCTAGGCCTAACATGAGCCCTAACCCTAACACTGTCCGTGGGCCTCTGCCAACCACTAGCCCTTCACCTAACCCTACCCCGAGCACTACCAATCGCCCTAGGCCTACGCCTACCAGTACCTCTGCTCCTACCCCTACTCTTGGCTCTGCAGCTCCCCCTACCCATAGGCCCACCCCCATCCCTACCCCTAGCCACAACTCCAACTCCTGGCCCAAAGCCTACACCGAAGTTTACCCGAACACCCACCCCTTGCCCTATGCCTACCCCAGTGCTACGCCAACCGCTCCCACTAGCCCTAGCTCGGGCCCTAGACCAAAGCCCTGTGCTCCCTCTAGTCCGAGGCCTACCACTTGCCCGACGCCGACCAGTACACCTTGCCCTACCGTTAGCCATAGCACTAACCCGTGTTTTATGAAATCACACTGGACCCACCCTTACCACACCCTAATCCAGCCCTACACCCGTTCGAGTCCTAGGATTACCCATAGCCCTCCCGTGACACCTACCCCGAGCCCTCGGCCAACCCCTACCACTACCACTAGTCCTAGGCCTAACATGAGCCCTAACCGTAACACTGCCCGTGGGCCTCAGCTAACGACTAGCCCTTCACCATCCCTACCCAGAGCACTACCCCTCGCCCTAGGCGTACGCCTAGCTCTACCTCTGGTCCTACCCCTACACCTGGCCCTACAGCTCCCCCTACCCATAGGCCCACCCCCACGCCTACCCCTAGCCACAGCTCCCACTCCTGGCCCTAGGTTTACTCCGAGGTTTACCTCGACACCCACCTTTTGCCCTATGCCTACACCAGCGCTACGTATACCGCTCCCACTAGCCCTAGCTCGGGCAGTAGACCAACGCCCAAGGCTCACTCTAGTACGAGGCCTAGAACTTGCCCGTCGCCAAGCAGTACACCTTGCCCTACCGATAGCCAGAGCACTAACCCGTGTCCTACGAAATCACACTGGACCCACCATTAGCCACACCCTAATCCAGCCCTACATCCGTTCGGAGTCCTAGGACTACCCGGAGCCCTCCCGTGACAGTTACCCCTAGACCTCGCCCATCCCCTACCACTACCACTAGTCCTAGGCCTAACATGAGCCCTAACCCTAACACTGCCCGTGGGCCTCTGCCAACCACTAGCCCTTCACCTAACGCTACCCCGAGCACTACCCCTCGCCCTAGGCTTACGCGTAGCACTACCTCTGGTCCTACCCCTACCCGAGGCCCTACAGCTCCCCGTATTTATAGGCCCACCCCCATCCCTACCCCTAGCCACAGCTCCCACTCCTGGCCCTAGGACTACTCCGAGGTTTACCTCGACACCCACCCCTTGCCCTATGCCTACCCCAGCGTCACGCCCACCGCTCCCACTAGCCCTAGCTCGGGCCCTAGACCAACGCCCATGGCTCCCTCTAGTCCGAGGCCTAGAACTTGCCCGACGCCGACCAGTACACCTTGCCCTACCTTTAGCCAGAGCACTAACCCGTGTCCTACAAAATCACCCTGGACCCACCCTTACCACACCCTAATCCAGCCCTACATCCGTTCCGAGTCCTAGGACTACACGGAGCCCTCCCGTGACACCTACCCCTAGCCCTCGGCCATCCCCTACTACTACCACTAGTCCTAGGCCTAACATGAGCCCTAAGACTAACACTGCCCGTGGGCCTCAGCCAACCACTAGCCCTTCACCATCCCTACCCAGAGCACTACCCCTCGCCCTAGGCCTACGCCTAGCACTACCTCTGGTCCTACCCCTACCCATGGCCCTACAGCTCCCACTAACCATAGGCCCACCCAAATCCCTACCCCTACCCACAGCTCCAACTCCTGGCACTAGGCCAACTCCGAGGTTTACCCCGACACCCACCCCTTGCCCTATGCCTACACCAGCGCTACGCCTAACGCTCCCCTAGCCCTAGCACGGGCCCTAGACCAACGCCCAGTGCTCATCTAGTCCTAGGCCTAGCACTTGCCCGTCGCCGACCAGTACACCTTGCCCTACCGTTAGCCAGAGCAGTAACCCGTGTCCTACGAAATCACCCTGGACCCACCATTACCAACCCTAATCCAGCCCTACACCTGTTCCGAGTCCTAGAACTACCCGGAGCCATTTCGTGAAACCTACCCCTAGCCCTCGGCCAATCCCTACCACTACCACTAGTCCTAGGCTTAACATGAGCCCTAACCCTAACACTGCCCATGGGCCTCTGCCAAACACTAGCCCTTCAACTAACCCTACCCCGAGCACTACCCCTCGCCCTAGGCCTTCGCCTAGCACTACCTCTGGTCCTACCACTACCCCTGGCCCTACAGCTCCCCCTACCCATAGGCCCATTCCCACCCCTACCCCTAGCCACAGCTCCCACTCCTGGCCCTAGGCCTACTCCGAGGTTTACCTCGACACCCACCCCTTACCCTATGCCTACCCCAGCGCTACGCCTACCGCTCTCACTAGCCCTAGCTCGGGCCCTAGACCAACGCCCATGGCTCCCTCTAGTCCGAGGCCTAGAACTTGCCCGTCGCTGACCAGTACACCTTGCCCTTCTTAGGGTTAGGGTTAGGGTTAGGGTTAGGGTTAGGGTTGGTGTTAGGTATAGTGTTAGGGTTAGGGTTAGGGTTAGGGTTAGGGTTAGGGTTAGGGTTGGTGTTAGGGTTAGGGTTAGGGTTAGGGTTAGGGTTGGTGTTAGGGTTAGGGTTAGGGTTAGGGTTAGGGTTGGTGTTAGGTATAGTGTTAGGGTTAGGGTTAGGGTTAGGGTTAGGGTTGGTGTTAGGGTTAGGGTTAGAATTAGGGTTAGTGTTAGGGTTCGGGTTAGGGTTAGGGTTAGGATTAGGGTTAGGGTTGGTGTTAGGGTTAGGGTTAGGGTTAGGGTTAGGGTTGGTGTTAGGTATAGGGTTAGGGTTAAAGTTAGGGTTAGGGTTAGGGTTAGGGTTGGTGTTAGGGTTAGGGTTAGGGTTAGGGTTAGGTTTGGTGTTAGGGTTAGGGTTAGGGTTAGGGTTAGGGTTGGTGTTAGGTATAGGGTTAGGGTTAGTGTTAGGGTTAGGGTTAGGGTTGGTGTTAGGGTTAGGGTTAGGGTTGGTGTTAGGGTTAGGGTTAGGGTTAGGTTACCCCGACCACTACTCCTAGCCCTCGGCCATCCCCTACTACTACCACTAGTCCTAGGCCTAACATGAGCCCTAACCCTAACACTGCCCGTGGGCCTCTGCCAACCACTAGCCCTTCACCTAACCCTACCCCGAGAACGACACCTCGCCCTAGGCCTACGCCTAGCACTACCTCTGGTCCTACCACTACCCCTGGCCCTACAGGTCCCCCTACACATAGGCCCACCCCCATCCCTACCCCTAGCCAAAACTCCAACTCCTGGCCCAAAGCCTACTCCGAAGTTTACCCCGACACCCACCCCTTGCCCTATGTTTATCCCAGCGCTACGCCTACCACTCCCACTAGCCCTACCTCGGGCCCTAGACCAACGCCCAGTGCTCACTCTAGTGCGAAGCCTAGCACTTGCCCGTCGCCAACCGGTACACCTTGCCCTACTGATAGCCAGAGCACTAACCCGTGTAGTACGAAATCACCCTGGACCCACCCTTACCACACCCTAATCCAGCCCTACATCCGTTCGGAGTCCTAGGACTACCCGGAGCCCTCCCGTGACAGTTACCCCTAGCCCTCGCCCATCCCCTACCACTACCACTAGTCCTAGGCCTAACATGAGTCCTAAACCTAACACTGCCCGTGGGCCTCTGCCAACCACTAGCCCTTCACCTAACCCTACCCCGAGCACTACCCCTCGCCCTAGGCTTACGCCTAGCACTACCTCTGGTCCTACCCCTACCCCTGGCCCTACAGCTCCCCCTACTTATAGGCCCACCCCCATCCCTACCCCTAGCCACAACTCCAACCTCTGGCCCAAAGCCTACTCCGAGGTTTACCCCGACACCCACCCCTTGCCCTATGCCTACCCCAGTGCTACGCCTACCGATCCCACTATCCCTAGGTCGGGCCCTAGACCAACGCCCAGTACTCCCTCTAGTCCGAGGCCTACCACCTGCCCGACGCCGACCAGTACACCTTGCCCTACCGTTAGTCAGAGCACTAACCCGTGTCCTACGAAATCACCCTGGACCCACCCTTACCACACGCTAATCCAGCCCTACACCCGCTTTGAGTCCTAGGACTACCCGCAGCCCTTTCGTGACACCTACCCCTAGCCCTCGGCCAACCCCTACCACTACCACTAGTCCTAGGCCTAACATGAGCCCTAAGACTAACACTGCCCATGGGCATCAGCCAACCACAAGCCCTTCACCTAACCCTACCCAGAGCACTACCCCTCGCCCTAGGCTAACGTCTAGCACTACATCTGGTCCTACCGCTTCCCCTGGCCCTACAGCTCCCCGTACTTATAGGCCCACCCCCATCCCTACCCCTAGCCACAGCTCCAACTCCTGGCAGTAGGCCTACTCCGAGGTTTACCCCGACACACACCCCTTGCCCTATGCCTACCCCAGCGCTATGCCTACCGCTCCCACAAACCCAGGCTCGGGTTCTAGACCAACGCCCATGGCTCCCTCTAGTCCGAGGCCTAGACTTGCCCGTCGCTGACCAGTACACCTTGCCCTTGTTAGGGTTAGGGTTAGGGTTAGGGTTAGGGTTGGTGTTAGGTTTAGGGTTAGGGTTAGGGTTGGTGTTAGGGTTAGGGTTTGGGTTAGGGTTAGGTTTGGTGTTAGGTTTAGGGTTAGGGTTAGGGTTAGGGTTAGGGTTGGTGTTAGGGTTAGGGTTAGTGTTAGGATTAGGGTTAGGTTTATGGTTAGGTTACCCCGAGCAGTACCCCTCGCCCTAGGCCTACGCCTAGCACTACCTCTGGTCCTACCCCTACGCCGGGCCCTGCAGCTACCCCTAACCATAGGCCCACCCCCATCCCTACCCCTAGCCACAGCTCCAATTCCTGGCCCTAGGCCTACTCCTAGGTTTACCCCGACCCCCACCTCTTGCCATATGCCTACCCCAGCGCTACACCTAGCACTCCCAGTAGCCCTAGCTCGGGCCCTAGACCAACGCCCAGTGCTCACTCTAGTCCGAGGCCTAGCACTTGTCCGTCGCCGACCAGTACAACTTGCCCTACCGTTAGCCAGAGCACTAACCCGTGTCCTACGGAATCACCCTGGACACACTCTTAGCCACACCCGAATCCAGCCCTACACCTGTTCCTAGTCCTAGGACTAAACGGAGCCCTCCTTTGACACCTACCCCTAGCCCTCGGCCAACCCCCACCACTACCACTAATCCTAGGCCTAACATGAGCCCTAACACTAACACTGCACGTGGGCCTCTGCCAACCACTAGCATTTCACCTAACCCTACCCCGAGCACTCCCCCTCGCCCTAGGGCTACGCCTAGCACTACCTCTAGTCCTACCCCTACCCCTGGCCCTACAGCTACCACTAACCATAGGCCCACCCCCATCACTACCCGTAGCCACAGCTCCAAATTCTGGCTTTAGGACTACTCCTAGGTTTACCCCGACACCCACCTCTTACCCTATGCCTACCCCATCGCTACACCTACCACTCTCAGTAGCCCTAGCTCGGGCCCTAGACCAATGACCAATGCTCACTCTAGTCCGAGGCCTAGCACTTGACCGTCGCCGACCAGTACACCTTGCCCTACCGTTAGCCAGAGCACTAACCCGTGTTTACGGAATCACCCTGGACCCACCCTTAGCAACACCCGAATCCAGCCCTACACCTGTTCCGAGTCCTAAGACTATATGTAGCCCTCCCGTGACACATACACCTAGCTCTCGGCCAACCTTTACCACTACCACTAATCCTAGGCCTAACATGATCCCTAACACTAACAATGCCCGTGGGCCTCTGCCAACCACTAGCACTTCACCTAACCCTACCCCCAGCACTCCCCCTCGCCCTAGGCCTACGCCTAGCACTACCTCTAGTCCTACCCCTACCCCTGGCCCTACAGCTACCCCTAACCATAGGCCCACCCCCATTACTACCCCTAGCCACAGTTCCAACTCCTGCCCCTAGGCCTACTCCTAGGTTTACCCCTACACCCACCTCTTGCCCTATGCGTACCCCAGCGCTACGCCTACCGCTCCCAGTAGCCCTAGCTCGGGCCCTAGACCAACACCCAGTGCTCACTCTAGTCCGAGGCCTAGCACTTGCCCGTCACCGACCAGTACACCTTGCCCTACCGTTAGCCAGAGCACTAACCTGTGTCCTACGGAATCACCCTGGACCCACCCTTAGCCACACCCGAATCCAGCCCTACACCTGTCCGAGTCCTAGGACTAACCGCAGATTTCCCGTGACACCTACCTTTAGCCCTCGGCAAACCCCTACCACTACCACTAATCCTAGGCCTAACATGAGCCCTAACACTAACACTGCCCGTGGGAGTCTGCCAACCACTAGCCCTTCACCTAACCCTACCCCGAGCACTCCTTCTCGCCCTAGGCCTACGCCTAGCACTACCTCTAGTCCTACCCCTACCCCTGGCCCTACAGCTACCCCTAACCATAGGCCCACCCCCATCCCTACCCCTAGCCACAGCTCCAACTCCTGGCCCTAGCCCTACTCCTAGGTTTACCCCGACACCCACTTCTTGCCCTATGCCTACTCCAGCGCTACGCCTACCACTCCCAGTAGCCCTAGCTCGGGCCCTAGACCAACGCCCAGTGCTCACACTACTCCGTGGCCTAGCACTTGCCCGTCGCCGACCAGTACACCTTGCCCTACCGTTAGCCAGAGCACTAACCCGTGTCCTACGGAATCACCCTGGACCCACCCTTAGCCACACCCGAATCCAGCCCTACACCTGTTCCTAGTCCTAGGACTAAACGGAGCCCTCCTTTGACACCTACCCCTAGCCCTCGGCCAACCCCCACCACTACCACTAATCCTAGGCCTAACATGAGCCCTAACACTAACACTGCCCGTGGGCTTCTGCCAACCACTAGCCCTTCACCTAACCCTACCCCGAGCACTCCCCCTCGCCCTAGGCCTACGCCTAGCACTACCTCTAGTCCTACCCCTACCCCTGGCCCTACAGCTACCCCTAACCATAGGCCCACCCCCATCCCTACCCCTAGCCACTGCTCCAATTCCTGGCCCTAGGCCTACTCCTAGGTTTACCCCGACCCCCACCTCTTGCCATATGCCTACCCCAGCGCTACACCTAGCACTCCCAGTAGCCCTAGCTCGGGCCCTAGACCAACGCCCAGTGCTCACTCTAGTCCGAGGCCTAGCACTTGCCCGTCTCCGACCAGTACACCTTGCCCTACCGTTAGGCAGAGCACTAACCCGTGTCCTAGGGAATCACCGTGGACCCACACTTAGCCACACCTGAATCCAGCCTTACACCTGTTTCATATCCTAGGACTAAACGGAGCCCTCCCGTGAAACCTACACCTAGCCCTCGGCCAACCCCTACCACTACCACTAATCCTAGGCCTAACATGAGCCCTAACACTAACACTGCCCGTAGGCCTCTGCCAACCACTAGCCCTTCACCTACCCTACCCAGAGCACTCCCCCTCGCCCTAGGTCTACGCCTAGCACTACCTCCAATCCTACACCTACCCCTGGCCCTACAGCTACCCCTACCCATAGGCCCACCCCCATGCCTACCCCTAGCCACAGCTCCAACTCCTGGCCCTAGGCCTACTCCTAGGTTTACACCGACACCCACCTCTTGCACTATGCCTACCCCAGCGCTACGCCTACAGCTCCCACTAGTCCTAGCTCGGGCCCTAGACCAACGCCCAGTGCTCACTCTAGTCCGAGGCCTATCACTTGCCCGTCGCCGACCAGTACACCTTGCCCTACCGTTAGCCAGAACACTGACCTGTGTCCCACGAAATCACACTGTACCCACCCTTAACCACACCCGAAACCAGCCCTACACCTGTTCCGAATCCTAGGATTAACCGGAGTCCTCCCGTGACACATACCCCTAACCCTCGGCCAACCCCTACCACTACCACTAATCCTAGGCCTAACATTAGCCCTAACACTAACACTGCCCGTGGGCCTCTGCCAACCACTAGCCCTTCACCTAACCCTACCCCGAGCACTCCCCCTCGCCCTAGGCCTACGCCTAGCACTACCTCTAGTCCTAAACCTACCCCTGGCCCTACAGCTACCCCTAACCATAGGCCCACCCCCATCACTACCCCTAGCCACAGCTCCAACTCCTGGCCCTAGGCCTACTACTAGGTTGACACCGACACCCACCTCTTGCCCTATGCCTACCACAGCGCTACGCCTACCGCTTGCACTAGCCCTAGCTCGGGCCCTAGACCAACGCCCAGTGCTCACTCTAGTCCGAGGCCTAGCACTTGCCCGTCGCCGACCAGTACACTTTGCCCTACCGTTAGCCAGAGCAGTAACCCGTGTCCTACGGAATCACCCTGGACCCACCCTTAGCCACACCCGAATCGAGCCCTACACCTGTTCCGAGTCCTAGGACTAAACGGAGCCCTCCCGTGACACCTACCCCTAGCCGTAGGCCAACCCCTACCACTACCACTAATCCTAGGCCTAACATGAGCCCTAACACTAACACTGCCCGTGGGCCTCTGCCAACCACTAGCACTTCACCTAACTCTACCCCGAGCACTCCCCCTCGCCCTAGGCCTACGCCTAGAACTACCTCTAGTCCTACCCCTACCCCTGGCCCTACAGCTAACCCTAACCATAGGCCCACCCCCATCACTGCCCCTAGCCACAGCTCCAACTTCTGGCTTTAGGACTACTCCTAGGTTTACCCCGACACCCACCTCTTGCCCTATGCCTACCCCAGCGCTACACCTACCACTCTCAGTAGCCCGAGCTCGGGCCCTAGACCAATGCCCAGTGCTCACACTAGTCCGAGGCCTAGCACTTGCCCGTCGCCGACCAGTACACCTTGCCCTACCGTTAGCCAGAGCACTAACTTGTGTTTACAAAATCACCCTGGACCCACGCTTAGCCACACCCGAATCGAGCCCTACACCTGTTCCGAGTCCTAAGACTATACGTAGCCCTCCCGTGACACCTACCCCTAGCTCTCGGCCAACCCCTACCACTACCACTAATCCTAGGCCTAACATGAGCCCTAACACTAACAATGCCCGTGGGCCTCTGCCAACCACTAGCACTTCACCTAACCCTACCCCGAGCACTCACCCTCGCCCTAGGCCTACGCCTAACACTACCTCTAGTCCTACCCCTACACCTGGCCCTACAGCTACCCCTAACCATAGGCCCACCCCCAAAACTACCCCTAGCCACAGTTCCAACTCCTGCCCCTAGGCCTACTCCTAGGTTTACCCCTACACCCACCTCTTGCCCTATGCGTACCCCAGCGCTACGCCTACCGCTCCCAGTAGCCCTAGCTCGGGCCCTAGACCAACACTCAGTGCTCACTCTAGTCCGAGGCCTAGCACTTGCCCGTCACCGACCAGTACACCTTGCCCTACCGTTAGCCAGAGCAGTAACCAGTGTCCTACGTAATCACCCTGGACCCACCCTTAGCCACACCCGAATCCAGCCCTACACCTGTTCCGAGTCCTAGGACTAAACGGAGCCCTCCCGTGACACCTACCCCTAGCCCTCGGCCAAACCCTACCACTACCACTAATCCTAGGCCGAACATGAGCCCTAACACTAACACTGCCCGTGGGCCTCCCCCAACCACTAGTCCTTCACCTAATCCTTCCTCGAGCACTCCCCCTCACCCTAGGCCTACGCCTAGCACTACCTCTAGTCCTACCCCTACCCCTGGCCCTACAGCTACCCCTAACCATAGGCCCACCCCCATCACTACCCCTAGCCACAGCTCCAACTCCTGGCCCTAGGCCTACTCTTAGGTTTACCCCGACACCGAACTAATTCCCTATGCCTACCCCAACGCTACACCTACCACTCCCAGTAGACCTAGCTCGGGCCCTAGACCAACGCCCAGTGCTCACTCTAGTCCGAGGCCTAGCACTAGCCCATCGCCGACCAGTACACCTTGCCTTACCGTTAGCCAGAGCACTAACCCGTGTCCTACGGAATCACCCTGGACCCACCCTTAGCCACACCCGAATCCAGCCCTACACCTGTTCCTAGTCCTAGGACTAAACGGAGCCCTCCTTTGACACCTACCCCTAGCCCTCGGCCAACCCCTACCACTACCTCTAATCCTAGGCCTAACATGAGCCCTAACACTAACAATGCCCGTGGGCCTCTGCCAACCACTAGCCCTTCACCTAACCCTACACCAAGCACTCCCCCTCGCCCTAGGCCTACGCCTAGCACTACCTCTAGTCCTACCCGTACCCCTGGCCCTACAGCTACAACTAACCATAGGCCCACCCACATCCCTACCCCTAGCCATAGCTTCAACTCCTGGCCCTAGGCCTACTCCTAGGTTTACCCCGACACCCACCTCTTGCCCTATGCCTACCCCAGCGCTACACCTACCGCTCCCACTAGCCCTAGCTCGGCCCTAGACCAACGCCCAGTCTCACTGTAGTCCGAGGCCTAGCACTTGCCCGTCGCCGACCAGTACACCTTGCCCTACCGTTAGCCAGAGCACTAACCCGTGTCCTACGGAATCACCCTGGACCCACCCTTAGCCACACCCGAATCCAGCCCTACACCTGTTCCGAGTCCTAGGACTAAACGGAGCCCTCCCGTGACACCTACCCCTAGCCCCCGGCCAACCCCTACCACTACCTCTAATCCTAGGCCTAACATGAGCCCTAACACTAACAATACCTGTGGGCCTCTGCCAACGACTAGCCCTTCACCTAACCCTACCCGAGCACTCCCCCTCGCCCTAGGCCTACGCCTAGCACTACCTTTAGTCCTACCCTTACCCCTGGCCCTACAGCTATCCCTAACCATAGGCACACCCCCATCCCTATCCCTAGCCACAGCTCCAACTCCTGGCCCTAGGCCTACTCCTCGGTTTACCCCGAGACCGACCTCTTGCCCTATGCCTACCCCAGCGCTACACCTACCACTCCCAGTAGCCCTACCTCCTGCCCTAGACCAACGCTCAGTGCTCACTCTACTCCGAGGCCTAGCAGTTGCCCGTCGCCGACCAGAACACCTTGCCCTACCGTTAGCCAGAGCACTAACCCGAGTCCTGCGGAATCACCCTGGACCCACCCTTAGCCACACCCGAATCCAGCCCTACACCTGTTCCGAGTCCTAGGACTAAACGGAGCCCTCTCGTGACACCTACCCCTAGCCCTCGGCCAACCCCTACCACTACCACTAATCCTAGGCCTAACATGAGCCCTAACACTAACAATGCCCGTGGGCCTCTGCCAACCACTAGCCCTTCACCTAACCCTACCCCGAGCACTCCCCCTCGCCCTAAGCCTACGCCTAGCACTACCTCTAGTCCTACCCCATCCCTGGCCCTACAGCTACCCCTAACCATAGGCCCACCCCCATCCCTACCCCTAGCTACAGCTCCAACTCCTTGCCCTAGGCCTACTCCTAGGTTTATCCCGACACCCACTTGTTGCCCTATGCCTACCCCAGCGCTACGCCTACCGCTCCCACTAGCCCTAGCTCGGGCCCTAGACCAACGCCCAGTGCTCACTCTAGTCCGAAGCCTAGCATTTGCCCGTCCCCGACCGGTACACCTGCCCTACCGTTAGCCAGAGCACTAACCCGTGTCCTATGGAATCTCCCTGGACCCACACTTAGCCACACCCGAATCCAGCCCTACACCTGTTCCGAGTCCTAGGACTAACCGGAGTTTTCCCCTGACACCTACCTTTAGCCCTTGGCAAACCCCTACCACTACCACTAATCCTAGGCCTAACATGAGCCCTAACACTAACACTGCTCGTTGGCCTCTGCCAACCACTGGCACTTGACCTAACCCTACCCCGAGCACTCCCCCTCGCCCTAGGCCTACGCCTAGCACTACCTCTAGTCCTACCCCTATCCCTGCCCCTAAAGCTACCCCTACCCATAGGCCCACCCCCATCCCTACCCCTAGCCACAGCTCCAACTCCTGGCCCTAGGCCTACTCCTAGGTTTACCTTGACACCGACCTCTTGCCCTATGCCTACCCCAGCGCTACACCTACCACACCAGTAGCCCTAGCTCGGGCCCTAGACCAACGCTCAGTGCTCACTCTAGTCCTAGGCCTAGCACTTGCCCGTCGCCGACCAGTACACCTTGCCCTACCGTTAGCCAGAGCAGTAACCCGTGTCCTACGGAATCACCCTGGACCCACCCTTAGCCACACCCGAATCCAGCCCTACACCTGTTCCGAGTCCTAGGACTAAACGGAGCCCTCCCGTGACACCTACCCCTAGCCCTCGGCCAAACCCTACCACTACCACTAATCCTAGGCCGAACATGAGCCCTAACACTAACACTGCCCGTGGGCCTCTGCCAACCACTAGTCCTTCACCTAATCCTTCCTCGAGCACTCCCCCTCACCCTAGGCCTACGCCTAGCACTACCTCTAGTCCTACCCCTACCCCTGGCCCTACAGCTACCCCTAACCATAGGCCCACCCCCATCACTACCCCTAGCCACAGCTCCAACTCCTGGCCCTAGGCCTACTCTTAGGTTTACCCCGACACCGAACTAATTCCCTATGCCTACCCCAGCGCTACACCTACCACTCCCAGTAGCCCTAGCTCGGGCCCTAGACCAACGCTCAGTGCTCACTCTAGTCCTAGGCCTAGCACTTTCCGTCGCCGACCAGTACACCTTGCCCTACCGTTAGCCAGAGCACTAACCCGTGTCCTACGGAATCACCCTGGACCCACACTTAGCCACACCCGAATCCAGCCCTACACCTGTTCCGAGTCCTAAGACTATACGTAGCCCTCCAGTGACACCTACCCCTAGCCCTCGGCCAACCCCTACCACTACCACTAATCCTAGGCCTAACATGAGCCCTAACACTAACAATGCCCGTGGGCCTCTGCCAACCACTAGCACGTCACCTAACCCTACCCCGAGCACTCCCCCTCGCCCTAGGCCTACGCCTAGCACTACCTCTAGTCCTACCCCTACCCCTGGCCCTCAGCTACCCCTAACCATAGGCCCAACCCCATCCCTACGCCTAGTCACATCTCCAATTCCTGGCCCTAGGCCTACTCCTAGGTTTACCCCGACCCCCACCTCTTGCCCTATGCCTACCCCAGCGCTACACCTACCACTCCCAGTAGCCCTAGCTCGGGCCCTAGACCAACGCCCAGTGCTCACTCTAGTCCGAGGCCTAGCACTTGCCCATCGCCGACCAGTACACCTTGCCTTACCGTTAGCCAGAGCACTAACCCGTGTCCTACGGAATCACCCTGGACCCACCCTTAGCCACACCCGAATCCAGCCCTACACCTGTTCCTAGTTTTAGGACTAAACGGAGCCCTCCTTTGACACCTACCCCTAGCCCTCGGCCAACCCCCACCACTACCTCTAATCCTAGGCCTAACATGAGCCCTAACACTAACAATGCCCGTGGGCCTCTGCCAACCACTAGCCCTTCACCTAACCCTACACCAAGCACTCCCCCTCGCCCTAGGCCTACGCCTAGCACTACCTCTAGTCCTACCCCTACCCCTGGCCCTACAGCTACAACTAAACATAGGCCCACCCACATCCCTACCCCTAGCCACAGCTCCAACTCCTGGCCCTAGGCCTACTCCTAGGTTTACCCCGACACCCACCTCTTGCCCTATGCCTACCCCAGCGCTACACCTACCGCTCCCACTAGCCCTAGCTCGGCCCTAGACCAACGCCCAGTCTCACTGTAGTCCGAGGCCTAGCACTTGCCCGTCGCCGACCAGTACACCTTGTCCTACCGTTAGCCGGAACACTAACCTGTGTCCCTCGAAATCACCCTGGACCCACCCTTAGGCACACCCGAATCCAGCCCTACACCTGTTCCGAGTCCTAGGACTAACCGGAGTTTTCCCGTGACACCTACCTTTAGCCCTCGGCAAACCCCTACCACTACCACTAATCCTAGGCCTAACATGAGCCCTAACACTAACACTGCTCGTGGGCCTCTGTCAATCACTAGCACTTTATCTAACCCTACCCCGAGCACTCCCCCTCGCCCTAGGCCTACGCCTAGCACTACCTCTAGTCCTACCCCTACCCCTGGCCCTACAGCTACCCCTAACCATAGGCCCACCCCCATCCCTACCCCTAGCTACAGCTCCAACTCCTGGCCCTAGGCGTACACCTAGGTTTACCCCGACACCCTCTTCTTGCCCTATGCCTACCCCAGCGCTACGCCTACCGCTCCCACTAGCCCTAGCTCGGGCCCTAGACCAACGCCCAGTGCTCACTCTATTCCGAAGCCGAGCATTTGCCCGTCCCCGACCAGTACACCTGCCCTACCGTTAGCCAGAGCACTAACCCGTGTCCTACGTTTCTCCCTGGACCCACACTTAGCCACACTCGAATCCAGCCCTACACCTGATCCGAGTCCTAGGACTAAACGGAGCCCTCCCGTTACACCTACCCCTAGCCCTAGGCCAACCCCTACCACTACCTCTAATCCTAGGCCTAACATAAGCCCTAACACTAACAATACCCGTGGGCCTCTGCCAACGACTAGCCCTTCACCTAACCCTACCCCGAGCACTCCCCCTCGCCCTAGGCCTACGCCTAGCACTACCTCTTGTCCTACCCCTATCCCTGCCCCTACAGCTACCCCTACCCATAGGCCCACCCCCATCCCTACCCCTAGCGAAAGCTCCAACTCCTGGCCCTAGGCCTTCTCCTAGGTTTACCCCGACACCCACCTCTTGCCCTATGCCTAACCCAGCGCTACGCCTACCGCTCCCACTAGCCCTAGATCAGGCCCTAGACCAACGCCCAGTGCTCATTCTAGTCCGAGGCCTAGCACTTGCCCGTCGCCGACCAGTACACCTTGCCCTACCGTTAGCCAGAGCACTAACCCGTGTCCTACGGAATCACCCTGGACCCACCCTTAGCCACACCCGAATCCAGCCCTACACCTGTTCCGAGTCCTAGGACTAAACGGAGCCCTCCCGTGACACTTACCCCTAGCCCTCGGCCAACCCCTACCACTACCACTAATCCTAGGCCTAACATGAGCCCTAACACTAACACTGCCCGTAGGCCTCTGCCAACCACTAGCCCTTCACCTAACCCTACCCAGAGAAATCCCCCTCGCCCTAGGCCTACGCCTAGCACTACCTCCAATCCTACACCTACCCCTTGCCCTACAGCTACCCCTACCCATAGGCCCACCCCAATCCCTACCCCTAGCTACAGCTCCAACTCCTGGATTTAGGCCTACTCCTAGGTTTACCCCGACACCCACCTCTTGCCCTATGCGTACCCCAGCGCTACGCCTACTGCTCCCAGTAGCCCTAGCTCGGGCCCTAGACCAACACCCAGTGCTCACTCTAGTCCGAGGCCTAGCACTTGCCGGTCACCGACCAGTACACCTTGCCCTACCGTTAGCCAGAGCACTAACCCTTGTCCTACGGAATCACCCTGGACCCACCCTTAGCCACACCCGAATCCAGCCCTACACCTGTTCCGAGTCCTAGGACTAAACGGAGCCCTCCCGTGACACCTACCCCTAGCCGTAGGCCAACCCCTACCACTACCACTAATCCTAGGCCTAACATGAGCCCTAACACTAACACTGCCCGTGGGCCTCTGCCAACCACTAGCACTTCACCTAACTCTACCCCGAGCACTCCCCCTCGCCCTAGGCCTACGCCTAGAACTACCTCTAGTCCTACCCCTACCCCTGGCCCTACAGCTAACCCTAACCATAGGTCCACCCCCATCACTGCCCCTAGCCACAGCTCCAACTTCTGGCTTTAGGACTACTCCTAGGTTTACCCCGACACCCACCTCTTGCCCTATGCCTACCCCAGCGCTACACCTACCACTCTCAGTAGCCCGAGCTCGGGCCCTAGACCAATGCCCAGTGCTCACACTAGTCCGAGGCCTAGCACTTGCCCGTCGCCGACCAGTACACCTTGCCCTACCGTTAGCCAGAGCACTAACTTGTGTTTACAAAATCACCCTGGACCCACGCTTAGCCACACCCGAATCGAGCCCTACACCTGTTCCGAGTCCTAAGACTATACGTAGCCCTCCCGTGACACCTACCCCTAGCTCTCGGCCAACCCCTACCACTACCACTAATCCTAGGCCTAACATGAGCCCTAACACTAACAATGCCCGTGGGCCTCTGCCAACCACTAGCACTTCACCTAACCCTACCCCGAGCACTCACCCTCGCCCTAGGCCTACGCCTAACACTACCTCTAGTCCTACCCCTACACCTGGCCCTACAGCTACCCCTAACCATAGGCCCACCCCCAAAACTACCCCTAGCCACAGTTCCAACTCCTGCCCCTAGGCCTACTCCTAGGTTTACCCCTACACCCACCTCTTGCCCTATGCCTACCCCAGCGCTACGCCTACCGCTCCCAGTAGCCCTAGCTCGGGCCCTAGACCAACACTCAGTGCTCACTCTAGTCCGAGGCCTAGCACTTGCCCGTCACCGACCAGTACACCTTGCCCTACCGTTAGCCAGAGCAGTAACCAGTGTCCTACGGAATCACCCTGGACCCACCCTTAGCCACACCCGAATCCAGCCCTACACCTGTTCCGAGTCCTAGGACTAAACGGAGCCCTCCCGTGACACCTACCCCTAGCCCTCGGCCAAACCCTACCACTACCACTAATCCTAGGCCGAACATGAGCCCTAACACTAACACTGCCCGTGGGCCTCCCCCAACCACTAGTCCTTCACCTAATCCTTCCTCGAGCACTCCCCCTCACCCTAGGCCTACGCCTAGCACTACCTCTAGTCCTACCCCTACCCCTGGCCCTACAGCTACCCCTAACCATAGGCCCACCCCCATCACTACCCCTAGCCACAGCTCCAACTCCTGGCCCTAGGCCTACTCTTAGGTTTACCCCGACACCGAACTAATTCCCTATGCCTACCCCAACGCTACACCTACCACTCCCAGTAGCCCTAGCTCGGGCCCTAGACCAACGCCCAGTGCTCACTCTAGTCCGAGGCCTAGCACTAGCCCATCGCCGACCAGTACACCTTGCCTTACCGTTAGCCAGAGCACTAACCCGTGTCCTACGGAATCACCCTGGACCCACCCTTAGCCACACCCGAATCCAGCCCTACACCTGTTCCTAGTCCTAGGACTAAACGGAGCCCTCCTTTGACACCTACCCCTAGCCCTCGGCCAACCCCTACCACTACCTCTAATCCTAGGCCTAACATGAGCCCTAACACTAACAATGCCCGTGGGCCTCTGCCAACCACTAGCCCTTCACCTAACCCTACACCAAGCACTCCCCCTCGCCCTAGGCCTACGCCTAGCACTACCTCTAGTCCTACCCGTACCCCTGGCCCTACAGCTACAACTAACCATAGGCCCACCCACATCCCTACCCCTAGCCATAGCTTCAACTCCTGGCCCTAGGCCTACTCCTAGGTTTACCCCGACACCCACCTCTTGCCCTATGCCTACCCCAGCGCTACACCTACCGCTCCCACTAGCCCTAGCTCGGCCCTAGACCAACGCCCAGTCTCACTGTAGTCCGAGGCCTAGCACTTGCCCGTCGCCGACCAGTACACCTTGCCCTACCGTTAGCCAGAGCACTAACCCGTGTCCTACGGAATCACCCTGGACCCACCCTTAGCCACACCCGAATCCAGCCCTACACCTGTTCCGAGTCCTAGGACTAAACGGAGCCCTCCCGTGACACCTACCCCTAGCCCCCGGCCAACCCCTACCACTACCTCTAATCCTAGGCCTAACATGAGCCCTAACACTAACAATACCTGTGGGCCTCTGCCAACGACTAGCCCTTCACCTAACCCTACCCGAGCACTCCCCCTCGCCCTAGGCCTACGCCTAGCACTACCTTTAGTCCTACCCTTACCCCTGGCCCTACAGCTATCCCTAACCATAGGCACACCCCCATCCCTATCCCTAGCCACAGCTCCAACTCCTGGCCCTAGGCCTACTCCTCGGTTTACCCCGAGACCGACCTCTTGCCCTATGCCTACCCCAGCGCTACACCTACCACTCCCAGTAGCCCTACCTCCTGCCCTAGACCAACGCTCAGTGCTCACTCTACTCCGAGGCCTAGCAGTTGCCCGTCGCCGACCAGAACACCTTGCCCTACCGTTAGCCAGAGCACTAACCCGAGTCCTGCGGAATCACCCTGGACCCACCCTTAGCCACACCCGAATCCAGCCCTACACCTGTTCCGAGTCCTAGGACTAAACGGAGCCCTCTCGTGACACCTACCCCTAGCCCTCGGCCAACCCCTACCACTACCACTAATCCTAGGCCTAACATGAGCCCTAACACTAACAATGCCCGTGGGCCTCTGCCAACCACTAGCCCTTCACCTAACCCTACCCCGAGCACTCCCCCTCGCCCTAAGCCTACGCCTAGCACTACCTCTAGTCCTACCCCATCCCTGGCCCTACAGCTACCCCTAACCATAGGCCCACCCCCATCCCTACCCCTAGCTACAGCTCCAACTCCTTGCCCTAGGCCTACTCCTAGGTTTATCCCGACACCCACTTGTTGCCCTATGCCTACCCCAGCGCTACGCCTACCGCTCCCACTAGCCCTAGCTCGGGCCCTAGACCAACGCCCAGTGCTCACTCTAGTCCGAAGCCTAGCATTTGCCCGTCCCCGACCGGTACACCTGCCCTACCGTTAGCCAGAGCACTAACCCGTGTCCTATGGAATCTCCCTGGACCCACACTTAGCCACACCCGAATCCAGCCCTACACCTGTTCCGAGTCCTAGGACTAACCGGAGTTTTCCCCTGACACCTACCTTTAGCCCTTGGCAAACCCCTACCACTACCACTAATCCTAGGCCTAACATGAGCCCTAACACTAACACTGCTCGTTGGCCTCTGCCAACCACTGGCACTTGACCTAACCCTACCCCGAGCACTCCCCCTCGCCCTAGGCCTACGCCTAGCACTACCTCTAGTCCTACCCCTATCCCTGCCCCTAAAGCTACCCCTACCCATAGGCCCACCCCCATCCCTACCCCTAGCCACAGCTCCAACTCCTGGCCCTAGGCCTACTCCTAGGTTTACCTTGACACCGACCTCTTGCCCTATGCCTACCCCAGCGCTACACCTACCACACCCAGTAGCCCTAGCTCGGGCCCTAGACCAACGCTCAGTGCTCACTCTAGTCCTAGGCCTAGCACTTGCCCGTCGCCGACCAGTACACCTTGCCCTACCGTTAGCCAGAGCACTAACCCGTGTCCTACGGAATCACCCTGGACCCACACTTAGCCACACCCGAATCCAGCCCTACACCTGTTCCGAGTCCTAAGACTATACGTAGCCCTCCAGTGACACCTACCCCTAGCCCTCGGCCAACCCCTACCACTACCACTAATCCTAGGCCTAACATGAGCCCTAACACTAACAATGCCCGTGGGTCTCTGCCAACCACTAGCCCTTCACCTAACCCTACCCCGAGCACTCCCCCTCGCCCTAGGCCTACGCCTAGCACTACCTCTAGTCCTACCCCTACCCCTGGCCCTACAGCTAACCCTAACCATAGGCCCACCCCCATCACTGCCCCTAGCCACAGCTCCAACTTCTGGCTTTAGGACTACTCCTAGGTTTACCCCGACACCCACCTCTTGCCCTATGCCTACCCCAGCGCTACACCTACCACTCTCATTAGCCCGAGCTCGGGCCCTAGACCAATGCCCAGTGCTCACACTAGTCCGAGGCCTAGCACTTGCCCGTCGCCGACCAGTACACCTTGCCCTACCGTTAGCCAGAGCACTAACTTGTGTTTACAAAATCACCCTGGACCCACGCTTAGCCACACCCGAATCGAGCCCTACACCTGTTCCGAGTCCTAAGACTATACGTAGCCCTCCCGTGACACCTACCCCTAGCTCTCGGCCAACCCCTACCACTACCACTAATCCTAGGCCTAACATGAGCCCTAACACTAACAATGCCCGTGGGCCTCTGCCAACCACTAGCACTTCACCTAACCCTACCCCGAGCACTCACCCTCGCCCTAGGCCTACGCCTAACACTACCTCTAGTCCTACCCCTACACCTGGCCCTACAGCTACCCCTAACCATAGGCCCACCCCCAAAACTACCCCTAGCCACAGTTCCAACTCCTGCCCCTAGGCCTACTTTTAGGTTTACCCCTACACCCACCTCTTGCCCTATGCGTACCCCAGCGCTACGCCTACCGCTCCCAGTAGCCCTAGCTCGGGCCCTAGACCAACACTCAGTGCTCACTCTAGTCCGAGGCCTAGCACTTGCCCGTCACCGACCAGTACACCTTGCCCTACCGTTAGCCAGAGCAGTAACCCGTGTCCTACGGAATCACCCTGGACCCACCCTTAGCCACACCCGAATCCAGCCCTACACCTGTTCCGAGTCCTAGGACTAAACGGAGCCCTCCCGTGACACCTACCCCTAGCCCTCGGCCAAACCCTACCACTACCACTAATCCTAGGCCGAACATGAGCCCTAACACTAACACTGCCCGTGGGCCTCTGCCAACCACTAGTCCTTCACCTAATCCTTCCTCGAGCACTCCCCCTCACCCTAGGCCTACGCCTAGCACTACCTCTAGTCCTACCCCTACCCCTGGCCCTACAGCTACCCCTAACCATAGGCCCACCCCCATCACTACCCCTAGCCACAGCTCCAACTCCTGGCCCTAGGCCTACTCTTAGGTTTACCCCGACACCGAACTAATTCCCTATGCCTACCCCAGCGCTACACCTACCACTCCCAGTAGCCCTAGCTCGGGCCCTAGACCAACGCCCAGTGCTCACTCTAGTCCGAGGCCTAGCACTAGCCCATCGCCGACCAGTACACCTTGCCTTACCGTTAGCCAGAGCACTAACCCGTGTCCTACGGAATCACCCTGGACCCACCCTTAGCCACACCCGAATCCAGCCCTACACCTGTTCCTAGTCCTAGGACTAAACGGAGCCCTCCTTTGACACCTACCCCTAACCCTCGGCCAACCCCCACCACTACCTCTAATCCTAGGCCTAACATGAGCCCTAACACTAACAATGCCCGTGGGCCTCTGCCAACCACTAGCCCTTCACCTAACCCTACACCAAGCACTCCCCCTCGCCCTAGGCCTACGCCTAGCACTACCTCTAGTCCTACCCCTACCCCTGGCCCTACAGCTACAACTAACCATAGGCCCACCCACATCCCTACCCCTAGCCACAGCTCCAACTCCTGGCCCTAGGCCTACTCCTAGGTTTACCCCGACACCCACCTCTTGCCCTATGCCTACCCCAGCGCTACACCTACCGCTCCCACTAGCCCTAGCTCGGCCCTAGACCAACGCCCAGTCTCACTGTAGTCCGAGGCCTAGCACTTGCCCGTCGCCGACCAGTACACCTTGCCCTACCGTTAGCCAGAGCACTAACCCGTGTCCTACGGAATCACCCTGGACCCACCCTTAGCCACACCCGAATCCAGCCCTACACCTGTTCCGAGTCCTAGGACTAAACGGAGCCCTCCCGTGACACCTACCCCTAGCCCCCGGCCAACCCCTACCACTACCTCTAATCCTAGGCCTAACATGAGCCCTAACACTAACAATACCCGTGGGCCTCTGCCAACGACTAGCCCTTCACCTAACCCTACCCGAGCACTCCCCCTCGCCCTAGGCCTACGCCTAGCACTACCTTTAGTCCTACCCTTACCCCTGGCCCTACAGCTACCCCTAACCATAGGCACACCCCCATCCCTACCCCTAGCCACAGCTCCAACTCCTGGCCCTAGGCCTACTCCTCGGTTTACCCCGAGACCGACCTCTTGCCCTATGCCTACCCCAGCGCTACACCTACCACTCCCAGTAGCCCTACCTCGTGCCCTAGACCAACGCTCAGTGCTCACTCTACTCCGAGGCCTAGCAGTTGCCCGTCGCCGACCAGAACACCTTGCCCTACCGTTAGCCAGAGCACTAACCCGAGTCCTGCGGAATCACCCTGGACCCACCCTTAGCCACACCCGAATCCAGCCCTACACCTGTTCCGAGTCCTAGGACTAAACGGAGCCCTCACGTGACACCTACCCCTAGCCCTCGGCCAACCCCTACCACTAGCACTAATCCTAGGCCTAACATGAGCCCTAACACTAACAATGCCCGTGGGCCTCTGCCAACCACTAGCCCTTCACCTAACCCTACCCCGAGCACTCCCCCTCGCCCTAAGCCTACGCCTAGCACTACCTCTAGTCCTACCCCATCCCTGGCCCTACAGCTACCCCTAACCATAGGCCCACCCCCATCCCTACCCCTAGCTACAGCTCCAACTCCTTGCCCTAGGCCTACTCCTAGGTTTATCCCGACACCCACTTGTTGCCCTATGCCTACCCCAGCGCTACGCCTACCGCTCCCACTCGCCCTAGCTCGGGCCCTAGACCAACGCCCAGTGCTCACTCTAGTCCGAAGCCTAGCATTTGCCCGTCCCCGACCGGTACACCTGCCCTACCGTTAGCCGGAGCACTAACCCGTGTCCTATGGAATCTCCCTGGACCCACACTTAGCCACACCCGAATCCAGCCCTACACCTGTTCCGAGTCCTAGGACTAACCGGAGTTTTCCCCTGACACCTACCTTTAGCCCTTGGCAAACCCCTACCACTACCACTAATCCTAGGCCTAACATGAGCCCTAACACTAACAATGCCCGTGGGCCTCTGCCAACCACTGGCACTTGACCTAACCCTACCCCGAGCACTCCCCCTCGCCCTAGGCCTACGCCTAGCACTACCTCTAGTCCTACCCCTATCCCTGCCCCTAAAGCTACCCCTACCCATAGGCCCACCCCCATCCATACCCCTAGCCACAGCTCCAACTCCTGGCCCTATGCCTACTCCTAGGTTTACCTTGACTCGACCTCTTGCCCTATGCCTACCCCAGCGCTACACCTACCACTCCCAGTAGCCCTAGCTCGGGCCCTAGACCAACGCTCAGTGCTCACTCTAGTCCTAGGCCTAGCACTTTCCGTCGCCGACCAGTACACCTTGCCCTACCGTTAGCCAGAGCACTAACCCGTGTCCTACGGAATCACCCTGGACCCACACTTAGCCACACCCGAATCCAGCCCTACACCTGTTCCGAGTCCTAAGACTATACGTAGCCCTCCAGTGACACCTACCCCTAGCCCTCGGCCAACCCCTACCACTACCACTAATCCTAGGCCTAACATGAGCCCTAACACTAACAATGCCCGTGGGCCTCTGCCAACCACTAGCACGTCACCTAACCCTACCCCGAGCACTCCCCCTCGCCCTAGGCCTACGCCTAGCACTACCTCTAGTCCTACCCCTACCCCTGGCCCTCAGCTACCCCTAACCATAGGCCCAACCCCATCCCTACGCCTAGTCACATCTCCAATTCCTGGCCCTAGGCCTACTCCTAGGTTTACCCCGACCCCCACCTCTTGCCCTATGCCTACCCCAGCGCTACACCTACCACTCCCAGTAGCCCTAGCTCGGGCCCTAGACCAACGCCCAGTGCTCACTCTAGTCCGAGGCCTAGCACTTGCCCATCGCCGACCAGTACACCTTGCCTTACCGTTAGCCAGAGCACTAACCCGTGTCCTACGGAATCACCCTGGACCCACCCTTAGCCACACCCGAATCCAGCCCTACACCTGTTCCTAGTCCTAGGACTAAACGGAGCCCTCCTTTGACACCTACCCCTAGCCCTCGGCCAACCCCCACCACTACCTCTAATCCTAGGCCTAACATGAGCCCTAACACTAACAATGCCCGTGGGCCTCTGCCAACCACTAGCCCTTCACCTAACCCTACACCAAGCACTCCCCCTCGCCCTAGGCCTACGCCTAGCACTACCTCTAGTCCTACCCCTACCCCTGGCCCTACAGCTACAACTAACCATAGGCCCACCCACATCCCTACCCCTAGCCACAGCTCCAACTCCTGGCCCTAGGCCTACTCCTAGGTTTACCCCGACACCCACCTCTTGCCCTATGCCTACCCCAGCGCTACACCTACCGCTCCCACTAGCCCTAGCTCGGCCCTAGACCAACACCCAGTCTCACTGTAGTCCGAGGCCTAGCACTTGCCCGTCGCCGACCAGTACACCTTGTCCTACCGTTAGCCGGAACACTAACCTGTGTCCCTCGAAATCACCCTGGACCCACCCTTAGGCACACCCGAATCCAGCCCTACACCTGTTCCGAGTCCTAGGACTAACCGGAGTTTTCCCGTGACACCTACCTTTAGCCCTCGGCAAACCCCTACCACTACCACTAATCCTAGGCCTAACATGAGCCCTAACACTAACACTGCTCGTGGGCCTCTGTCAATCACTAGCACTTTATCTAACCCTACCCCGAGCACTCCCCCTCGCCCTAGGCCTACGCCTAGCACTACCTCTAGTCCTACCCCTACCCCTGGCCCTACAGCTACCCCTAACCATAGGCCCACCCCCATCCCTACCCCTAGCTACAGCTCCAACTCCTGGCCCTAGGCGTACACCTAGGTTTACCCCGACACCCTCTTCTTGCCCTATGCCTACCCCAGCGCTACGCCTACCGCTCCCACTAGCCCTAGCTCGGGCCCTAGACCAACGCCCAGTGCTCACTCTATTCCGAAGCCGAGCATTTGCCCGTCCCCGACCAGTACACCTGCCCTACCGTTAGCCAGAGCACTAACCCGTGTCCTACGTTTCTCCCTGGACCCACACTTAGCCACACTCGAATCCAGCCCTACACCTGATCCGAGTCCTAGGACTAAACGGAGCCCTCCCGTTACACCTACCCCTAGCCCTAGGCCAACCCCTACCACTACCTCTAATCCTAGGCCTAACATAAGCCCTAACACTAACAATACCCGTGGGCCTCTGCCAACGACTAGCCCTTCACCTAACCCTACCCCGAGCACTCCCCCTCGCCCTAGGCCTACGCCTAGCACTACCTCTTGTCCTACCCCTATCCCTGCCCCTACAGCTACCCCTACCCATAGGCCCACCCCCATCCCTACCCCTAGCGAAAGCTCCAACTCCTGGCCCTAGGCCTTCTCCTAGGTTTACCCCGACACCCACCTCTTGCCCTATGCCTAACCCAGCGCTACGCCTACCGCTCCCACTAGCCCTAGATCAGGCCCTAGACCAACGCCCAGTGCTCATTCTAGTCCGAGGCCTAGCACTTGCCCGTCGCCGACCAGTACACCTTGCCCTACCGTTAGCCAGAGCACTAACCCGTGTCCTACGGAATCACCCTGGACCCACCCTTAGCCACACCCGAATCCAGCCCTACACCTGTTCCGAGTCCTAGGACTAAACGGAGCCCTCCCGTGACACTTACCCCTAGCCCTCGGCCAACCCCTACCACTACCACTAATCCTAGGCCTAACATGAGCCCTAACACTAACACTGCCCGTAGGCCTCTGCCAACCACTAGCCCTTCACCTAACCCTACCCAGAGAAATCCCCCTCGCCCTAGGCCTACGCCTAGCACTACCTCCAATCCTACACCTACCCCTTGCCCTACAGCTACCCCTACCCATAGGCTCACCCCAATCCCTACCCCTAGCTACAGCTCCAACTCCTGGATTTAGGCCTACTCCTAGGTTTACCCCGACACCCACCTCTTGCCCTATGCGTACCCCAGCGCTACGCCTACTGCTCCCAGTAGCCCTAGCTCGGGCCCTAGACCAACACCCAGTGCTCACTCTAGTCCGAGGCCTAGCACTTGCCGGTCACCGACCAGTACACCTTGCCCTACCGTTAGCCAGAGCACTAACCCTTGTCCTACGGAATCACCCTGGACCCACCCTTAGCCACACCCGAATCCAGCCCTACACCTGTTCCGAGTCCTAGGACTAAACGGAGCCCTCCCGTGACACCTACCCCTAGCCCTCGGCCAACCCCTACCACTACCTCTAATCCTAGGCCTAACATGAGTCCTAACACTAACAATACCCGTGGGCCTCTGCCAACGACTAGCCCTTCACGTAACCCTACCCGAGCACTCCCCCTCGCCCTAGGCCTACGCCTAGCACTACCTCTAGTCCTACCCTTACCCCTGGCCCTACAGCTACCCCTAACCATAGGCACACCCCCATCCATACCCCTAGCCACAGCTCCAACTCCTGGCCCTAGGCCTACTCCTCGGTTTACCCCGACACCGACCTCTTGCCCTATGCCTACCCCAGCGCTACACCTACCACTCCCAGTAGCCCTACCTCGTGCCCTAGACCAACGCTCAGTGCTCACTCTACTCCGAGGCCTAGCAGTTGCCCGTCGCCGACCAGAACACCTTGCCCTACCGTTAGCCAGAGCACTAACCCGAGTCCTACGGAATCACCCAGGACCCACCCTTAGCCACACCCGAATCCAGCCCTACACCTGTTCCGAGTCCTAGGACTAAACGGAGCCCTCCCGTGACACCTACCTCTAGCCCTCGGCCAACCCCTACCACTACCACTAATCCTAGGCCTTACATGAGCCCTAACACTAACACTGCCCGTGGACCTCTGCCAACCACTAGCACTTCACCTAACCCTACCCCGAGCACTCCCCCTCGCCCTAGGCCTACGCCTAGCACTACCTCTAGTCCTACCCCTACCCCCGGCCCTACAGCTACCCCTAACCATAGGCCCACACACATCCCTACCCCTATCCACAGCTCCAATTCCTGGACCTAGGCCAACTCCTAGGTTTACCCCGACACCCACCTCTTGCCATATGCCTACCCCAGCGCTACACCTACCACTCCAGTAGCCTTTGCTCGGGCCCTAGACCAACGCCCAGTGCTCACTCTAGTCCGAGGCCTAGCACTTGCCCGTCGCCGACCAGTACGCCTTGCCCTACCGTTAGCCAGAGCACTAAACCGTGTCCTACGGAATCACCCTGGACCCACCCTTAGCCACACCCGAATCCAGCCCTATACCTGTTCCGAGTCCTAGGACTAAACGGAGCCCTCCTTTAACACCTACCCCTAGCCCTCGGCCAACCCCCACCACTACAACTAATCCTAGGCCTAACATGAGCCCTAACTCTAACAATGCCCGTGGGCCTCTGCCAACCACTAGCCCTTCACCTAACCGTACACCAAGCACTCCCCCTCGCCCTAGGCCTACGCCTAGCACTACCTCTAGTCCTACCACTACCCCTGGCCCTACAGCTACAACTAACCATAGGCCCATCCACATCCCTACCCCTAGCCACAGCTCCAACTCCTGGCCCTAGGCCTACTCCTAGGTTTACCCCGACACCCACCTCTTGCCCTATGCCTACCGCAGCGCTACACCTACCGCTCGCACTAGCCCTAGCTCGGCCCTAGACCAACGCCCAGTCTCACTGTAGTTTGAGGCCTAGCACTTGCCCGTCGCCGACCAGTACACCTTGCCCTATTGTTAGCCAGAGCACTAACCCGTGTACTACGGAATCACCCTGGACCCACCCTTAGCCACACCCGAATCCAGCCCTACACCTGTTCCGAGTCCTAGGACTAAAGGGAGCCCTCCTGTGACACCTACCCCTAGCCCTCGGCCAACCCCTACCACTACCACTAATCCTAGGCCTAACATGAGCCCTAACACTAACACTGCCCGTGGACCTCTGCCAACCACTAGCACTTCACCTAACCCTACCCCGAGCACTCCCCCTCGCCCTAGGCCTACGCCTAGCACTACCTCTAGTCCTACCCCTACCTCTGGCCCTACAGCTACCCCTAACCATAGGCCCACACACATCCCTACCCCTAGCCACAGCTCCAATTCCTGGCCCTAGGCCAACTCCTAGGTTTACCTCGACACCCACCTCTTGCCATATGCCTACCCCAGCGCTACACCTAACACTCCCAGTAGCCTTTGCTCGGGCCCTAGACCAACGCCCAGTGCTCACTCTAGTCCGAGGCCTAGCACTTGCCCGTCGCCGACCAGTACACCTTGCCCTACCGTTAGCCAGAGCACTAAACCGTGTCCTACGGAATCACCCTGGACCCACCCTTAGCCACACCCGAATCCAGCCCTATACCTGTTCCGAGTCCTAGGACTAAACGGAGCCCTCCTTTAACACCTACCCCTAGCCCTCGGCCAACCCCCACCACTACCACTAATCCTAGGCCTAACATGAGCCCTAACACTAACACTGCCCGTGGGCCTCTGCCAACCACTAGCTCTTCACCTAACCCTACCCCAAGCACTCCCCCTCGCCCTAGGCCTACGCCTAGCACTACCTCTAGTCCTACCCCTACCCCTGGCCCTACAGCTACAACTAACCATAGGCCCACCCACATCCCTACCCCATGCCACAGCTCCAACTCCTGCCCCTAGGCCTACTCCTATGTTTACCCCGACACCCACACTTGCCCTATGCCTACCGTAGCGCTACACCTACCGCTCCCACTAGCCCTAGCTCAGGCCCTAGACCAACGCCCAGTGCTCAATCTAGTCCGAGGCCTAGCACTTGCCCGTCACCGACCAGTACACCTTGCTCTACCGTTAGCCAGAACACTGACCTGTGTCCCACGAAATCACTCTGTACCCACCCTTAACCACACCCGAAACCAGCCCTACACCTGTTCCGAGTCCTAGGATTAACCGGAGTCTTCCCGTGACACATACCCCTAACCCTCAGCCAACCCCTACCACTACCACTAATCCTAGGCCTAACATGAGCCCTAACACTAACACTGCCCGTGGGCCTCTGCCAACCACTAGCCCTTCACCTAACCCTACCCCGAGCACTCCCCCTCACCCTAGGCCTACGCCTAGCACTACCTCTAGTCCTAACCCTACCCATGGTCCTACAGCTACACCTAACCATAGGCCCACCCCCATCACTACCCCTAGACACAGCTCCAACTTCTCGCCCTAGGCCTACTCCTAGGTTTACCCCGAAACCCACCTCTTGCCCTATGCCTACCACAGCGCTAGGCCTACCGCTCCCACTAGCCCTAGCTCGGGCCCTAGACCAACGCCCAGTGCTCAATCTAGTCCGAGGCCTAGCATTTGCCCATCCCCGACCAGTACACCTTGCCCTACCGTGAGCCATAACACTAACCTGTGTCCCAAGAAATCACACTGGACCCACCCTTAGCCACACCTGAAACCAGCCCTACACCTGTTCCGAGTCCTAGGACTAACAAGAGTCCTCCCGTGACACCTACCACTAGCCCTCGTTCAACCCCTACCACTACACTAATCCTAGGTCTAACATGAGCCCTAACAGTAACACTGCCCGTGGGCCTCTGCCAACCACTAGTCGTTCACCTAACCTTACCCCGAGCACTCCCCCTCGCCCTATGCTTACGCCTAGCACTACTTCTAGTCCTACCCCTACCCCTGGCCCTACAGCTATCCGTACCCATAGGCCCACCCCCATCCCTAACCCTAGCCACAGCTCCAACTCCTGGCCCTAGGCCTACTCCTCGGTTAACCCCGACACCCACCTCTTGCCCTATGCCTACCCCAGCGCTACGCCTACCGCTCCCACTAGCCCTAGCTCGGGACCTAGACCAACGCAAAGTGCTCACTCTAGTCCGAGGCCTAGCACTTGCCCGTCGCCGACCAGTACACCTTGCCCTACCGTTAGCCAGAGCACTAACCCGTGTCCTACGGAATCACCCTGGACCCACCCTTAGCCACACCCGAATCCAGCCCTACAGCTGTTCCGAGTCCTAGGACTAAACGGAGCCCTCCCGTGACACCTACACCTAGCCCTCGGCCAACCCCTACCAGTACCACTAATCCTAGGCCTAACATGAGCCCTAACACTAACACTGCCCGTAGGCCTCTGCCAACCACTAGCCCTTCACCTAACCCTACCCAGAGCACCCCCCCTCGCCCTAGGCCTACGCCTAGCACTACCTCCAATCCTACCCCTACCCTGGCCCTACAGCTACCCCTACCCATAGGCCCACCCCCATCCCTACCCCTAGCCACAGCTCCAACTCCTGGCCCTAGGCCTACTCCTAGGTTCAGCCCGACACCCACCTCTTGCCCTATGCCTACCCCAGCGCTATGCCTACAGCTCCCACTAGCCCTAGCTCGGGCCCTAGACCAACGCCCAGTGCTCATTCTAGTCCGAGGCGTAGCACTTGCCCGTCGCCGACCAGTACACCTTGCCCTACCGTTAGCCAGAACACTTACCTGTGTCCCACGAAATCACCCTGGACCCACGCTTAGCCACACCCGAAACCAGCCCTACACCTGTTCCGAGTCCTAGGACTAACCGGAGCCCTCCCGTGACAACTACCCCTAACCCTCGGCCAACCCCTACCACAACCACTAATCCTAGGCCTAACATGAGCCCTAACCCTAACACTGCCCGTGGGCTTCTGCCAACCACTAGCCCTTCACCTAACCCTACCCCGAGCACTCCCCCTCGCCCTAGGCCTACGCCTAGCACTACCTCTAGTCCTACCCCTACCCCTGGCCCTACAGCTACACCTAACCATAGGCCCACCCCGATCCCTACACCTAGCCACAGCTCCAACTCCTGGCCCTAGGCCTACTCCTAGGTTTACCCCGACACCCACCTCTTGCGCTATGCCTACCACAGCGCCACGCCTACCGCTCCCACTAGCCGTAGCTCGGGCCCTAGACCCACGCCCAGTGCTCACTCTAGTCTGAGGCCTAGCACTTGCCCGTCACCGACCAGTACACCTTGCCCTACCGTTAGCCAGAGCACTAACCTGTGTCCTACGGAATCACCCTGGATCCACCCTTAGCCACACCCGAATCAAGCCCTGCACCTGTTCCGAGTCCTAGGACTAAACGGAGCCCTCCCTTGAAACCTACCCCTAGCCCTCGGCCAACTCCTACCACTACCACTAATCCTAGGCCTAACATGAGCCCTAACACTAACACTGCGCGTGGGCATCTGCCAACCACTAGCCCTTCACCTAACCCTACCCCGAGCACTCCCCCTCGCCCTAGGCCTACGCCTAGCACTACCTCTAGTCCTACCCCTACCTCTGGCCCTACAGCTACAACTATCCATAGGCCCACCCCCATCCCTACCCCTAGCCATAGCTCCAACTTCTGGCCCTAGGCCTACTCCTAGGTTTACCCCGAAACCCACCTCTTGCCCTATGCCTACCCCAGGGTTACACCTACCGCTGCCACTAGCCCTAGCTAGGCCCTAGACCAACGCCCAGTGCTCACTCTAGTCCGAAGCCTAGCATTTGCCCGTCCCGGACCCGTAAACCTTGCCCTACCGTTAGCCAGAACACTAACCTGTGTCCCACGAAATCACCCTGGACCCACCCTTAGCCACACCCGAAACCAGCCCTACACCTGTTCCGAGTCCAAGGACTAACCGGAGTTTTCCCGTGACACCTACCCCTAACCCTCGGCCGACCCCTACCACTACCACTAATCCTGGGCCTAACATGAGCCCTAACCCTAACACTGCCCGTGGGCCTCTGCCAACCACTAGCCCTTCACCTAATCCTACCCCGAGCACTACACCTAGCCCTATGCCTACGACTAGCACTACCTCTAGTCCTACCCCTACCCCTATCCCTACAGCTACCCCTACCCATAGGCCCACCCCCATCCCTACCCCTTGCCACAGCTCCAGCTCCTGGCCCTAGGCCTACTCCTAGGTTTACCCCGACACCCACCTCTTGCCCTATGCCTACCCCAGCGCTACGCCTACCGCTCCCACTAGCCCTAGCTAGGGACCTAGACCAACATCCAGTGCTCACTCTAGTCCGAGGCCTAGCACTTGCCCGTCGCCGACCAGTACACCTTGCCCTACCGTTAATCAGAGCACTAACCCGTGTTTTACGGAATCACCCTGGATCCACCCTTAGCCACACCCGAATCCAGCCCTACACCTGTTCCGAGTCCTAGGACTAAACGGAGCCCTCCCTTGACACCTACCCCTAGCCCTCGGCCAACCCCTACCACTATTACTACTCCTAAGCCTAACTTGAGTCCTAACACTAACACTGCCCGTGGGCCTCTGCCAACCACTAGCCCTTCACCTAATCCTACCCCGAGCACTACCCATCGCCCTAGGCCTACGTCTAGCACTACCTCTAGTCCTACCTCTACCCCTGGCCCTACAGCTACCCCTAACCATAGGCCCACCCCCATCCTTACCCCTAGCCACAGCTCCAAATCCTAGCCCTAGGCCTACACCTAGGTTTACCCCAACACACACCCCTTGCCCTATGCCTACCCCAGCGCTACGCCTACCGCTCCCACTAGCCCTAGCTTGGGCCTTAGACCAACGCTCTGTGCTCATTCTAGTCCGAGGCGTAGCGCTTGCCCGTCGCTGACCAGTACACCTTGCTCTACCGTTAGCCAGAACACTAACCTGTGTCCCACGAAATCACCCTGGACCCACCCCTAGCCACACCCGAATCCAGCCCTACAACTGTTCCGAGTCCTAGGACTAACCGGAGTTTTCCCGTGACACCTACCCTTAGCCCTCGGCAAACCACTACCACTACCACTAATCCTAGGCCTAACATGATCCCTAACACTAACACTGCCCGTGCGTTTATGCCAACCACTAGCACTTTACCTAACCCTACCCCGAGCACTCCCCCTCGCCCTAAGCCTACGCCTAGCACTACCTCTAGTCCTACCCCTACCCCTGGCCTTACAGCTACCCCTAACCATAGGCCCACCCCCATCCCTACCCCTAGCCACAGCTCCAACTCCTGGCCCTAGGCCTACTCCTAGGTTTACCCCGACAGCCACCTCTTGCCCTATGCCTACCCCAGCGCTACGCCTACCGCTCCCACTAGCCCTAGACGGCCCTAGACCAACGCCCAGTGCTCACTCTAGTCCGAAGCCTAGCATTTGCCCGTCCCCGACCAGTACACCTTGCCCTACCGTGAGCCATAACACTAACCTGTGTCCCAAGAAATCACACTGGACCCACCCTTAGCCACACCTGAAACCAGCCCTACACCTGTTCCGAGTCCTAGGACTAACAAGAGTCCTCCCGTGACACCTACCACTAGCCCTCGTTCAACCCCTACCACTACCACTAATCCTAGGCCTAACATGAGCCCTAACAGTAACACTGCCCGTGGGCCTCTGCCAACCACTAGTCGTTCACCTAACCTTACCCCGAGCACTCCCCCTCGCCCTATGCTTACGCCTAGCACTACCTCTAGTCCTACCCCTACCCCTGGCCCTACAGCTATCCGTACCCATAGGCCCACCCCCATCCCTACCCCTAGCCACAGCTCCAACTCCTGGCCCTAGGCCTACTCCTCGGTTAACCCCGACACCCACCTCTTGCCCTATGCCTACCCCAGCGCTACGCCTACCGCTCCCACTAGCCCTAGCTCGGGACCTAGACCAACGTAAAGTGCTCACTCTAGTCCGAGGCCTAGCACTTGCCCGTCGCCGACCAGTACACCTTGCCCTACCGTTAGCCAGAGCACTAACCCGTGTCCTACGGAATCACCCTGGACCCACCCTTAGCCACACCCGAATCCAGCCCTACAGCTGTTCCGAGTCCTAGGACTAAACGGAGCCCTCCCGTGACACCTACACCTAGCCCTCGGCCAACCCCTACCAGTACCACTAATCCTAGGCCTAACATGAGCCCTAACACTAACACTGCCCGTAGGCCTCTGCCAACCACTAGCCCTTCACCTAACCCTACCCAGAGCACCCCCCCTCGCCCTAGGCCTACGCCTAGCACTACCTCCAATCCTACCCCTACCCTGGCCCTACAGCTACCCCTACCCATAGGCCCACCCCCATCCCTACCCCTAGCCACAGCTCCAACTCCTGGCCCTAGGCCTACTCCTAGGTTTACCCCGACACCCACCTCTTGCCCTATGCCTACCACAGCGCCACGCCTACCGCTCCCACTAGCCGTAGCTCGGGCCCTAGACCAACGCCCAGTGCTCACTCTAGTCCGAGGCCTAGCACTTGCCCGTCACCGACCAGTACACCTTGCCCTACCGTTAGCCAGAGCACTAACCTGTGTCCTACGGAATCACCCTGGATCCACCCTTAGCCACACCCGAATCAAGCCCTGCACCTGTTCCGAGTCCTAGGACTAAACGGAGCCCTCCCTTGAAACCTACCCCTAGCCCTCGGCCAACTCCTACCACTACCACTAATCCTAGGCCTAACATGAACCCTAACACTAACACTGCCCGTGGGCATCTGCCAACCACTAGCCCTTCACCTAACCCTACCCCGAGCACTCCCCCTCGCCCTAGGCCTACGCCTAGCACTACCTCTAGTCCTACCCCTACCTCTGGCCCTACAGCTACAACTAACCATAGGCCCACCCCCATCCCTACCCCTAGCCATAGCTCCAACTTCTGGCCCTAGGCCTACTCCTAGGTTTACCCCGACACCCACCTCTTGCCCTATGCCTACCCCAGGGTTACACCTACCGCTGCCACTAGCCCTAGCTAGGCCCTAGACCAACGCCCAGTGCTCACTCTAGTCCGAAGCCTAGCATTTGCCCGTCCCGGACCCGTAAACCTTGCCCTACCGTTAGCCAGAACACTAACCTGTGTCCCACGAAATCACCCTGGACCCACCCTTAGCCACACACGAAACCAGCCCTACACCTGTTCTGAGTCCAAGGACTAACCGGAGTTTTCCCGTGACACCTACCCCTAACCCTCGGCCGACCCCTACCACTACCACTAATCCTGGGCCTAACATGAGCCCTAACCCTAACACTGCCCGTGGGCCTCTGCCAACCACTAGCCCTTCACCTAATCCTACCCCGAGCACTACCCCTAGCCCTATGCCTACGACTAGCACTACCTCTAGTCCTACCCCTACCCCTATCCCTACAGCTACCCCTACCCATAGGCCCACCCCCATCCCTACCCCTTGCCACAGCTCCAACTCCTGGCCCTAGGCCTACTCCTAGGTTTAACCCGACACCCACCTCTTGCCCTATGCCTACCCCAGCGCTACGCCTACCGCTCCCACTAGCCCTAGCTAGGGACCTAGACCAACGCCCAGTGCTCACTCTAGTCCGAGGCCTAGCACTTGCCCGTCGCCGACCAGTACACCTTGCCCTACCGTTAATCAGAGCACTAACCCGTGTCCTACGGAATCACCCTGGACCCACCCTTAGCCACACCCGAATCCAGCCCTACACCTGTTCCGAGTCCTAGGACTAAACGGAGCCCTCCCTTGACACCTACCCCTAGCCCTCGGCCAACCCCTACCACTATTACTACTCCTAAGCCTAACATGAGTCCTAACACTAACACTGCCCGTGGGCCTCTGCCAACCACTAGCCCTTCACCTAATCCTACCCCGAGCACTACCCATCGCCCTAGGCCTACGTCTAGCACTACCTCTAGTCCTACCTCTACCCCTGGCCCTACAGCTACCCCTACCCATAGGCCCACCCCCATCCCTACCCCTAGCCACAGCTCCAAATCCTAGCCCTAGGCCTACACCTAGGTTTACCCCAACACACACCCCTTGCCCTATGCCTACCCCAGCGCTACGCCTACCGCTCCCACTAGCCCTAGCTTGGGCCTTAGACCAACGCTCTGTGCTCATTCTAGTCCGAGGCGTAGCGCTTGCCCGTCGCTGACCAGTACACCTTGCTCTACCGTTATCAAGAACACTAACCTGTGTCCCACGAAATCACCCTGGACCCACCCCTAGCCACACCCGAATCCAGCCCTACAACTGTTCCGAGTCCTAGGACTAACCGGAGTTTTCCCGTGACACCTACCCTTAGCCCTCGGCAAACCACTACCACTACCACTAATCCTAGGCCTAACATGTTCCCTAACACTAACACTGCCCGTGCGTTTATGCCAACCACTAGCACTTTACCTAACCCTACCCCGAGCACTCCCCCTCGCCCTAAGCCTACGCCTAGCACTACCTCTAGTCCTACCCCTACCCCTGGCCTTACAGCTACCCCTAACCATAGGCCCACCCCCATCCCTACCCCTAGCCACAGCTCCAACTCCTGGCCCTAGGCCTACTCCTAGGTTTACCCCGACAGCCACCTCTTGCCCTATGCCTACCCCAGCGCTACGCCTACCGCTCCCACTAGCCCTAGACGGCCCTAGACCAACGCCCAGTGCTCACTCTAGTCCGAAGCCTAGCATTTGCCCGTCCCGACCAGTACACCTTGCCCTACCGTTAGCCAGAACACTAACCTGTGTCCCACGAAATCACCCTGGACCAACCCTTAGCCACACGCGAAACCAGCCTTACAACTGTTCCGAGTCCTAGGACTAACCGGAGTCCTCTCGTGACAACTACCACTAGCCCTCGGCCAACCCCTACCACTACCACTAATCCTAGACCTAACATGAGCCCTAACACTAACACTGCCCGTAGGCCTCTGCCAACCACTAGCCTTTCACCTAATCCTACCCCGAGCACTACCCCTCGCCCTAGGCCTACGCCTAGCACTACCTCTAGTCCTACCCCTACCCGTGGCCCTACAGCTACCCCTACACATAGGCCCACCCCCATTCCTACCCCTAGCCACAGCTCCAACTCCTGGCCCTAGGCCTACTCCTAGGTTTACCCCGACACCCACCTCTTGCCCTATGCCTACCCCAGGGTTACACCTACCGCTCCCACTAGCCCTAGTCGGCCCTAGACCAACGCCCAGTGCTCACTCTAGTCCGAAGCCTAGCATTTGCCCGTCCCCGACCAGTAAACCTTGCCCTACCGTTAGCCAGAACACTAACCTGTGTCCCACGAAATCACCCTGGACCCACCCTTAGCCACACCCGAAACCAGCCCTACACCTGTTCCGAGTCGTAGGACTAACCGGAGTTTTCCCGTGACACCTACCCCTAACCCTCGGCCGACCCCTACCACTACCACTAATCCTAAGCCTAACTTGAGTCCTAACACTAATACTGCCCGTGGGCCTCTGCCAACCACTAGCCCTTCACCTAATCCTACCCCGAGCACTACCCATCGCCCTAGGCCTACGTCTAGCACTACCTCTAGTCCTACCTCTACCCCTGGCCCTACAGCTACCCCTACCCATAGGCCCACCCCCATCCCTACCCCTAGCCACAGCTCCAAATCCTAGCCCTAGGCCTACACCTAGGTTTACCCCGACACACACCTCTTGCCCTATGCCTACCCCAGCGCTACGCCTACCGCTCCCACTAGCCCTAGCTCGGGCCTTAGACCAACGCCCTGTGCTCATTCTAGTCCGAGGCGTAGCACTTGCCCGTCGCTGACCAGTACACCTTGCTCTACCGTTAGCCAGAACACTAACCTGTGTCCCACGAAATCACCCTGGACCCACCGCTAGCCACACCCGAATCCAGCCCTACAACAGTTTCGAGTCCTAGGACTAACCGTAGTTTTCCCGTGACACCTACCCTTAGCCCTCGGCAAACCCCTACCACTACCACTAATCCTAGGCCTAACATGAGCCCTAAAACTAACACTGCCCGTGGGCCTCTGCCAACCACTAGCACTTCACCTAACCCTACCCCGAGCACTTCCCCTCGCCCTAGGCCTACGCCTAGCACTACCTCTAGTACTACCCCTACCCCTGGCCCTACAGCTACCCCTAACCATAGGCCCACCCCCATCCCTAACCCTAGCCATTGCTCCAAATCCTGGCCCTAGGCCTACTCCTAGGTTTACCCCGACACCCACCTCTTGCCCTATGGCTACCCCAGCGCTACGCCTACTGCTCCCAGTTCCCCTACCTCGGGTCCTAGACCAACGCCCAGTGCTCACTCTAGTCCGAGGCCCAGCACTTGCCCGTCGCCGACCAGTACACCTTGCCCTACCGTTAGCCAGAGCACTAACCCGTGTCCTACGGAATCACCCTGGACCCACCCTTAGCCACACCCGAATCCAGCCCTACAACTGTTCCGAATCCTAGGACTAAACGGAGCCCTCCCGTGACACCTACCCCTAGCCCTCGGCCAACCCCGACCACTACCACTAATCCTAGGCCTAACATGATCCCTAACACTAACACTGCCCGTGCGTTTCTGCCAACCACTAGCATTTTACCTAACCCTACCCCGAGCACTCCCCCTCGCCCTAAGCCTACGCCTAGCACTACCTCTAGTCCTACCCCTACCCCTGGCCTTACAGCTACCCCTAACCATAGGCCCACCCCCATCCCTACCCCTAGCCACAGCTCCAACTCCTGGCCCTAGGCCTACTCCTAGGTTTACACCGACAGCCATTTCTTGCCCTATCCCTACCCCAGCGCTACACCTACCGCTCCCACTAGCCCTAGACGTCCCTAGACCAACGCCCATTGCTCACTCTAGTCCTAAGCCTAGCATTTGCCCGTCCCGACCAGTACACCTTGCCCTACCGTTAGCCAGAACACTAAGCTGTGTCCCACGAAATCACCCTGGACCAACCCTTAGCCACACGCGAAACCAGCCCTACAACTGTTCCGAGTGTTAGGACTAACCGGAGTCCTCCCGTGACAACTACCACTAGCCCTCGGCCAACCACTACCACTACCACTAATCCTAGACCTAACATGAGCCCTAACACTAACACTGCCCATCGGCCTCTGCCAACCACTAGCCCTTCACCTAATCCTACCCCGAGCACTACCCCTCGCCCTAGGCCTACGCCCAGCACTACCTCTAGTTCTACCCATACCCGTGGCCCTACAGCTACCCCTAACCATAGGCCCAGGGCCATCCCTACCCCTAGCCACAGCTCCAACTCCTGGCCCTAGGCCTACTCCTAGGTTTACCCCGACACCCACCTCTTGCCCTATGCCTACCCCAGCGCTACGCCTACCGCTCCCACTAGCCCTAGCTCGGGACCTAGACCAACGCCCAGTGCTCACTCTAGTCCGAGGCCTAGCACTTGCCCGTCGCCGACCAGTACACCTTGCCCTACCGTTAGCCAGAGAACTAACCCGTGTCCTACGGAATCACCCTGGACCCACCCTTAGTCACACCCGAATCCAGCCCTACACCTGTTCCGAATCCTAGGACTAAACGTAGCCCTCCCGTGACACCTACACCTAGCCCTCGGCCAACCCGTACCACTACCACTAATTCTAGACCTAACATGAGCCCTAACACTAACACTGCCTTTGGGCCTCTACCAACCACTAGCCCTTCACCTAATCCTACCCCGAGCACTACCCCTCGCCCCAGGCCTACGCCTAGCACTACCTCTAGTCCTACCCCTACCCCTGGCCCTACAGCTACCCCTAACCGTAGGCCCACCCCCATCCCTACCCCTAGCCACAGCTCCAACTCCTGGCCCTAGGCGTACTCCTAGGTTTACCCCGACACCCACCTCTTGCTCTATGCCTACCCCAGCGCTACGCCTACCGCTCACAGTAGCCCTAGCTCGGGCCCTAGACCAACGCCCCGTGCTCACTCTAGTTGAGGCCTAGCACTTGCCCGTCGCTGACCAGTACACCTTGCCCTACCGTTAGCCAGAGCACTAACCCGTGTCCTTCGGAATCACCCTGGACCCACCCTTAGCCACACCCGAATCAAGCCCTACACCTGTTCCGAGTCCTAAAACTAAACGGAGCCCTCTCCTGACACCTACCCCTAGCCCTCGGCCAACCCCTACCACTACCACTAATCCTAGGCCTAACATGAGCCCTAACACTAACACTGCCCGTAGGCCTCTGCCAACCACTACACCTTCACCTAGCCCTACCCCGAGCACTCCCCCTCGCCCTAGGCCTACGCCTAGCACTACCTCTAGTCCTACCCCTACCCGTGGCCCTACAGCTACCCCTACACATAGGCCCACCCCCATTCCTACCCCTAGCCACAGCTCCAACTCCTGGCCCTAGGCCTACTCCTAGGTTTACCCCGACACCCACCTCTTGCCCTATGCCTACCCCAGGGTTACACCTACCGCTCCCACTAGCCCTCGTCGGCCCTAGACCAACGCCCGGTGCTCACTCTAGTCCGAAGCCTAGCATTTGCCCGTCCCCGACCAGTAAACCTTGCCCTACCGTTAGCCAGAACACTAACCTGTGTCCCACGAAATCACCCTGGACCCACCCTTAGCCACACCCGAAACCAGCCCTACACCTGTTCCGAGTCGTAGGACTAACCGGAGTTTTCCCGTGACACCTACCCCTAACCCTCGGCCGACCCCTACCACTACCACTAATCCTAGGCCTAACATGAGCCCTAACCCTAACACTGCCCGTGGGCCTCTGCCAACCACTAGCCCTTCACCTAATCCTACCCCGAGCACTACCCCTAGCCCTATGCCTACGACTAGCACTACCTCTAGTCCTACCCCTACCCCTATCCCTACAGCTACCCCTAACCATAGGCCCACCCCCATCCCTACCCCTAGCCACAGCTCCAACTCCTGGCCCTAGGCCTACTCCTAGTTTTACCCAGACACCCACCTCTTGCCCTATACCCACCTCTACCCCAGCGCTACGCCTACCGCTCACAGTAGCCCTAGCTCGGGCCCTAGACCAACGCCCAGTGCTCACTCTAGTGCGAAGCCTAGCATTTGCCCGTCCCCGACCAGTACACCTTGCCCTACCATTAGCCAGAGCACTAACCCGTGTCCTATGGAATCACGCTGGACCCACCCTAAGCCACACCCGAATCCAGCCCTACACCTGTTTCAAGTCCTAGGACTAACGGAGCCATCCCGTTACACCTACCCCTAGCCCTCGTCCAACCCCTACCACAACCACTAATCCTAGGCCTAACATGAGCCCTAACACTAACAATGCCCGTAGGCCTCTGCCAACCACTACACCTTCCCCTAATACCCAGAGCACTCCCCCTCGCCCTAGGCCTACGCCTAGCACTACCTCTAGTCCTAACCCTACCCATAGCCCTACAGCTACCCCTACACATAGGCCCACCCCCATTCCTACCCCTAGCCACAGCTCCAATTCCTGGCCGTAGCCCTACTCCTAGGTTTACCCCGACACCCACCTCTTGCCCTATGCCTACCCCAGCGCTACGCCTACCAATCTTACTAACCCTAGCTCGGGTCCTAGACCAACGCCCAGTGCTCACTCTAGTCTGAGGCCTAGCACTTCCCCGTCGCCGACCAGTACACCTTGCCCTACCGTTAGCTAGAACACTAACCTGTGACCCACGAAATCACCCTGTACCCACCCTTAGCCACACCCGAAACCAGCCCTACACCTGTTCGGAGTCCTAGGACTAACCGGAGTCCTCCCGTGAAACCTACCCCTAGCCCTCGGCCAACCCCTACCACTACCATTAATTCTAGGCCTAACATGAGCCCTAACACTAACACTGCCCGTGGGCCTCTGCCAACCACTAGCCCTTCACCTAATCCTACCCCCAGCACTACCCCTCGCCCTAGGCCTACGCCTAGCACTACCTCTAGTCCTACCCCTACCCCTGGCCCTACAGCTACCCCTAACCATAGGCCCACCCCAATCCGTACCCCTAGCCACAGCTCCAACTTTTGGCCCTAGGCCTACTCCTAGGTTTACCCCGACACCCACCTCTTGCCCTATGCCTACCCCAGCGCTACGCCTCCGCTCCCACTAGCCCTAGCTCGGCCCTAGACCAACGCCAAGTGCTCACTCTAGTCCAAGGCCTAGCATTTTCCCGTCCCCGACCAGTACACCTTTCCCTACCGTTAGCCAGAGCACTAACCCGTGTCCTACAGAATCACCCTGGACCCACCCTTAGCCACACCCGAATCTAGCCCTACACCTGTTCTGAGTAGTAGGACTAAACGGAGCCCTCTCGTGACACCTACCCCTAGCCCTCGGCCAACCCCTACCACTACCACTAATCCTAGGCCTAACATGAGCCCTAACACTAACAATGCCCGTGGGCCTCTGCCAAACACTAGCCCTTCACCTAACCTTACCCAGAGCACTCCCCCTCGCCCTAGGCCTACGCCTAGCACTACCTCTAGTCCTACCCCTACCCCTGGCCCTACAGCTACCCCTAAGCATAGGCCCACCCCCATCCCTACCCCTAGCCACAGCTCCAACTCCTGGCCCTAGGCCTACTCCTCGGATTACCCGGACACCCTCCTCTTGCCCTATGCCTACCCCAGCGCTACGCCTCCGCTCCCACTAGCCCTAGAACGGCCCTAGACCAACGCCCAGTGCTCACTCTAGTCCAAGGCCTAGCATTTGCCCGTCCCCGACCAGTACACCTTTCCCTTACGTTAGCCAGAGCACTAACCCGTGGCCTACAGAATCACCCTGGACCCACCATTAGCCACACCCGAATCTAGCCCTACACCTGTTCTGAGTCCTAGGACTAAACGGAGCCCTCCTGTGACACCTACATCTAGCCCTCGGCCAACCCCTACCACTACCACTAATTCTAGGCCTAACATGAGCCCTAACACTAACACTGCCCGTGGGCCTCTGCCAACCACTAGCCGTTCACCTAATCCTACCCCGAGCACCACCCATCGCCCTAGGCCTACGCCTAGCACTAACTCTAATCCTACCCCTACCCCTGGCCCTACAGCTACCGCTACCCATAGGCCCACCCCCATCCCTATTCCTATCCACTGCTCCAACTCCTGGCCCTAGGCCTATCCTAGGATTACCCCGACACCCACCTCTTGCCCTATGCCTACCCCAGCGCTACGCCTACCGCTCCCACTAGCCCTAGCTCAGGCCCTAGACCAACGCCCAGTGCTCATTCTAGTCCGAGGCCTACCACTTGCTCGTCGCCGACCAGTACACCTTGCCCTACCGTTAGCCAGAACACTAACCTGTGTTTCACGAAATCACCATGGACCCACCCTTAGCCACACCCGAATCCAGCCCTACACCTGTTCCGAGTCCTAGGACTAACCGAAGTTTCTCCGTGACACCTATCTTTAGCCCTCGGCAAACCCCTACCACTACCACTAATCCTAGGCCTAACATGAGCCCTAACACTAACACTGCCCGTAGGCCTCTGCCAACAACTAGTCCTTCATCTAACCTTACCCCGAGCACTGCCCCTCGCCCTAGGCTTACGCCTAGCACTACCTCTAGTCTTACCCCTACCCCTGGCCCTACAGCTACCCCTAACCATAGGCCCACCCCAATCCCTACCCCTAGCCACAGCTCCAAATCCTGGCCCTAGGCCTACTCCTAGGTTTACCCCGTCACCCACCTCTAGCCCTATGCCTACCCCAGCGCTACACCTACCGCTCCCACTAGCCCTAGCTTGGGCCCTAGACCAATGCCCAGTGCTCACTCTAGTCCGAAGCCTAGCATTTGCCCGTCCCCGACCAGTACACCTTGCCCTACCGTTAGCCAGAGCACAAACCCGTGTCCTACGGAATCACCCTGGCCCCACCCTTAGCCACACCCGAATCCAGCCCTACACCTGTTCTGAGTCCTAGGACTAAACGGAGCCCTCCCGTGACACCTACACCTAGCCCTCGGCCAACACCTACCACTACCACTAATCCTAGGCCTAAAATGAGCCCTAACACTAACACTGCCCGTGAGCCTCTGCCAACCACTAGCCTTTCCCCTAATCCTACCCGAGCACTAACCCTCGCCCTAGGCCAACGCCTAGCACTACCTCTAGTCCTACCCCTATCCGTGGCCCTACAGCTACCCCTACCCATAGGCCCACCCCCATCCCTACCCCTAGCCACACCTCCAACTCCTGGCCCTAGGCCTACTCCTAGGTTTACCCAGACACCCACCTCTTGCCCTATGCCTACCCCAGCGCTACGCCTACCGCTCACAGTATCCCTAGCTCGGGCCCTAGACCAACGCCCAGTGCTCACTCTAGTGCGAAGCCTAGCATTTGCCCGTCCCCGACCAGTACACCTTGCCCTACCATTAGCCAGAGCACTAACCCGTGTCCTATGGAATCACCCTGGACCCACCCTAAGCCACACCCGAATCCAGCCCTACACCTGTTTCAAGTCCTAGGACTAACGGAGCCATCCCGTTACACCTACCCCTAGCCCTTGTCCAACCCCTACCACTACCACTAATCCTAAGCCTAACATGCGCCCTAACACTAACACCGGCCGTAGGCCTCTGCCAACCACTACACGTTCACCTAATACCCAGAGCACTCCCCCTGGCCCTAGGCCTACGCCTAGCACTACCTCTAGTCCTACCCCTACCCCTGGCCCTACAGCTACCCCTAACCATAGGCCCACCCCCATCCCTACCCCTAGCCACAGCTCCAACTCCTGGCCCTAGGCCTACTCCTAGGTTTACCCGGACACACACCTCTTGCCCTATGCCTACCCCAGCGCTACGCCTACCGCTCCCACTAGCCCTAGCTCGGGCCCTACACCAATGCCCAGTGCTCACTCTAGTCCGAAGCCTAGCATTTGCCCGTCCCCGACCAGTACACCTTGCCCTACCGTTAGCCAGAGCACTAACCCGTGTCCTACGGAATCACCGTGGACCCACCCTAAGCCACACCCGATTCCAGCCCTACACCTGTTACAAGTCCTAGGACTAAACGGAGCCATCCCGTTACACCTACCCCTAGCCCTCGGACAACCCCTACCACTACCACTAATCCTAGGCCTAAAATGAGCCCTCACACTAACACTGCCCGTAGGCCTCTGCCAGCCACTACTCCTTCAGCTAACCCTACCCCGAGCACTCCCCCTCGCCCTAGGCCTACGCCTAGCACTACCTCTAGTCCTACCCCTACCCCTGGCCCTAAAGCTACCCCTACCCATAGGCCCACCCCCATCCCTATTCCTAGCCACTGCTCCAACTCCTGGCCCTAGGCCTATCCTAGGATTACCCCGTCACCCACCTCTTGCCCTATGCCTACCCCAGCGCTACGCCTACCGCTCCCACTAGCCCTAGCTCAGGCCCTAGACCAACGCCCAGTGCTCATTCTAGTCCGAGGCCTACCAGTTGCTCGTCGCCGACCAGTACACCTTGCCCTACCGTTAGCCAGAACACTAACCTGTATTTCACGAAATCACCATGGACCCACCCTTAGCCACACCCGAATCCAGCCCTACACCTGTTCCGAGTCCTAGGACTAACCGGAGTTTTCCCGTGACACCTACCTTTAGCCCTCGGCAAACCCCTACCACTACCACTAATCCTAGGCCTAACATGAGCCCTAACACTAACACTGCCCGTGGGCCTCTGCCAACCACTAGCACTTCACCTAACCCTACCCCGAGCACTCCCCCTAGCCCTAGGCCTACGCCTAGCACTACCTCTAGTCCTACCCCTACCCCTGGCCCTACAGCTACTTCTAACCATAGGCCCACCCCCATCCCTACCCCTAGCCACCGCTCCAACTCCTGGCCCTAGGCCTACTCCTAGGTTTACCCCGACACCCACCTCTTGCCCTATGCCTACCCCAGCGCTACGCCTACCGCTCACAGTAGCCTAGCTAGGGCCCTAGACCAACGCCCAGTGCTCACTCTAGTCCGAAGCCTAGCATTTGCCCGTCCCCGACCAGTACACCTTGCCCTACCGTTAGCCAGAACACTAACCTGTGTCCCACGAAATCACCCTGGACCCACCCTTAGCCACACCCGAAACCAGCCCTACAACTGTTCCGAGTCCTAAGACTAACCGGAGTCCTCCCGTGACACCTACCACTAGCCCTCGGTCAACCCCTACCACTACCACTAATCCTAGGCCTAACATGAGCCCTAACACTAACACTGCCCGTGAGCCTCTGCCAACCACTAGCCTTTCCCCTAATCCTACCCCGAGCACTACCCCTCGCCCTAGGCCTACGCCTAGCACTACATCTAGTCCTACCCCTACCCGTGGCCCTACAGCTACCTCTACCCATAGGCCCACCCCCATCCCTACCCCTAGCCACAGCTCCAACTCCTGGCCCTAGGCCTACTCCTAGGTTTACACCGAAACCCACCTCTTGCCCTAAGCCTACTCCAGCACTACGCCTACCGCTCCCACTAGCCCTAGCTTGGGCCCTAGTCCAACGCCCAGTGCTCACTCTAGTCCGAGGCCTAGCACTTGCCCGTCGCCAACCAGTACACCTTGCCCTAACGTTAGCCAGAGGACTAACCCGTGTCCTACAAAATCACCCTGGACCCACACTTAGCCACACCCGAATCTAGCCCTACACCTGTTTCAAGTCCTAGGACTAAACAGAGCCCTCCTGTGACAACTACACCTAGCCCTCGGCCAACACCTACCACTACCACTAATCCTAGGACTAACTTGAGCCCTAACACTAACACTGCACGTAGGCCTCTGCCAACCACTAGCCCTTCACCTAACCCTACCCAGAGCACTCCCCCTCGCCCTAGGCCTACGCCTAGCACTACCTCTAGTCGTACCCCTACCCCTGGCCCTACAGCTACCCCTAACCATAGGCCCACCCCCATCACTACCCCTAGCCACAGCTCCAACTCCTGGCCCTAGGCCTACTCCTAGATTTACCCCGACACCCACCTCTTGCCCTATGCCTACCCCAGCGCTACACCTACCACTCTCAGTAGCCCTAGCTCAAGCCCTAGATTAACGCCCAGTGCTCACTCTAGTCCGAGGCCTAGCATTTGCCCGTCGCCGACCAGTACACCTTGCCTTACCGTTAGCCAGAGCACTAACCCGTGTCCTATGGAATCACCCTGGACCCACCCTTAGCCACACCCGAATCCAGCCCTACACCTGTTCCGAGTCCTAAGACTAAACGTAGCCCTCCCGTGACACCTACCCCTAGCCCTCGGCCAACCCCTACCACTACCACTAATCCTAGGCCTAACATGAGCCCTAACACTAACACTGCGCGTGGGCCTCTGCCAACCACTAGCCCTTCACCTAATCCTACCCCGAGCACTACAACTCGCCCTAGGCCTACGCCTAGCACTACCTCTAGTCCTACCCCTACCCCTGGCCCTACAGCTACCCCTACCCATAGGCCCACCCCCATCCCTACCCCTAGCCACAGCTCCAAATCGTGGCCCTAGGCCTACTCCTATGTTTACCCCGACACCCACCTCTTGCCCTATGCCTACCCCAGCGCTATGCCTACCGCTCCCACTAGCCCTAGCTCGGGACCTAGACCAATGCCCAGTGCTCACTCTAGTCAGAGGCCTAGCATTTGCTCGTCGCCGACCAGTACACCTTGCCTTACCGTTATCCAGAGCACTAACCCGTGTCCTACGGAATCACCCTGGACCCACACTTAGCCACACCCGAATCCAGCCCTACCACTGTTCCGAGTCCTAGAACTAAACGGAGCCCTCCCTTGACACCTACGCCTAGCCCTCGGCCAACCCCTACCACTACCACTAATCCTAGGCCTAACATGAGCCCTAACACTAACACTGCTCGTGGGCCTCTGCCAACCACTAGTCCTTCACCTAACCATACCCCGAGCACTCCCCCTCGCCCTAGGCCTACGCCTAGCACTACCTCTAGTCCTACCCCTACCCCTGGACCTCCAGCTACACCTAACCATAGGCCCACCCCCATCCCTACCCCTAGCCACAGCTCCAACTCCTGGCCCTAGGCCTACTCCTAGGTACACCCCGACACCCACCTCTTGCCCTATGCCTACCACAGCGCTACGCCTACCGCTCCCACTTGCCCTAGCTCGGGCCCTAGACCAACGCCCAGTGCTCATTCTAGTCCGAGGCCTAGCACTTGCCTGTCGCCGACCAGTACACTTTGCCCTACCGTTAGCCAGAGAAGTAACCCGTGTCCTACGGAATCACCCTGGACCCACCCTTAGCCACACCCGAATCCAGCCCTACACCTGTTACTAGGCCTAGGACTAAACGGAGCCCTCCCTTGACACCTACCCCTAGCCCTCGGCCAACCCCTACCACTACCACTAATCCTAGGCCTAACATGAGTTCTAACACTAACACTGCCCGTGGGCCTCTGCCAACCAATAGCCCTTCACCTAATCCTACCCCGAGCATTACCCCTCGCCCTAGGCCTACGCCTAGCACTACCTCTAGTCCTACCCCTACCCCTGGCCCTCCAGCTACACCTAACCATAGGCCCACCCCCATCCCTACCCCTAGCGACAGCTCCAACTCCTGGCCGTAGGCCTACTCCTAGGTACACCCCGACACCCACCTCTTGCCCTATGCCTACCCCAGCGCTACACCTACCACTCTCAGTAGCCCTAGCTCGGGCCCTAGACCAACGCCCAGTGCTCACTCTAGTCCGAGGCCTAGCACTTGCCCGTTGCTGACCAGTACACCTTGCCCTACCGTTAGCCAGAGCACTAACCCGTGTCCTACGGAATCACCCTGTACCCACCCTTAGCCACACCCGAATCCAGCCCTACACCTGTTCCGAGTCCTAAGACTAAACGTAGCCCTCCCGTGACACCTACCCCTAGCCCTCGGCCAACCCCTACCACTACCACTAATCCTAGGCCTAACATGAGCCCTAACACTAACAATGCCCATGGGCCTCTGCCAACCACTAGCACTTCACCTAACCCTACCCCGAGCACTCACCCTCGCCCTAGGCCTACGCCTAGCACTACCTCTAGTCCTACCCCTACCCCTGGCCCTACAGCTACCCCTAACCATAGGCCCACCCCCATCACTACCCCTAGCCACAGCTCCAACTCCTGGCCCTAGGCCTACTCCTAGGTTTACCCCGACACCCACTTTTTGCCCTATGCGTACCCAAGCGCTACGCCTACCGCTCCCAGTAGCCCTACCTCGGGCCCTATACCAACGCCAGGTGCTCACTCTAGTCCGAGGCCTAGCACATGCCCGTCAACGACCAGTACACCTTGCCCTACCGTTAGCCACAACACTAACCTGTGTCCCACGAAATCACCCTGTACCCACCCTTAGCCACACCCGAAAGCAGACCTACACCGGTTCCGAGTCCTAGGACTAACCGGAGTTTTCCCGTGACACCTACCCCTAACACTCGGCCAACCCCTACAATTCCACTAATCCTAGGCCTAACATGAGCCCTAACACTAACACTGCCCGTGGGCCTCTGCCAACCACTAGCCCTTCACCTAACCCTACCCCGAGCACTCCCCCTCGCCCTAGGCCTACGCCTAGCACTACCTCTAGTCCTACCCCTACCCCTGTCCCAAAGCTACCCCTAAACATAGGCCCACCCCCATCCCTACCCCTAGCCACAGCTCCAAATCCTGGCCCTAGGCCTACTCCTAGGTTTACCCTGACACCCACCTCTTGCCCTATGCCTAACCCAGCGCTACGCCTACCGCTCCCACTAGCCCTAGCTCGGGCCCTAGACCAACGCCCAGTGCTCACTCTAGTCCGAGGCCTACCACTTGCCCGTCGCCGACCAGTACACCTTGCCCTACCGTTAGCCAGAACACTAACCTGTGTCCCACGAAATCACCCTGGACCCACCCTTAGCCACACCCGAAACCAGCCCTACAACTGTTCCGAGTCCTAGGACTAAACGGAGCCCTCCCGTGACACCTACACCTAGCCCTCGGCCAACCCCTAACACTACCACTAATCCTAGGCCTAACATGAGCCCTAACACTAACACTGCCCATGAGCCTCTGCCAACCAGCAGCCCTTCACCTAATCCTACCACGAGCACTACCCCTCGCGCTAGGCCTACGCCTAGCACTACCTTTAGTTCTAACCCTACCCCTGGCCCTACAGCTACCCCTACTCATAAGCCCACCCCCATCCCTACCCCTAGCCACAGCTCCAACTCCTGGCTCTAGGCCTACTCCTAGGTTTACACCGACACCCACCTCTTGCCCTATGCCTACCCCAGCGCTACGCCTACCGCTCCCACTAGCCCTAGCTCGGGCCGTAGACCAACGCCCAGTGCTCACTCAAGTCCGAGTCCTAGCACTTGCCCGTCGCCGACCAGTACACCTTGCCCTACCGTTAGCCAGAGGACTAACCCGTGTCCTACGGATTCTCCCTGGACCCACCCTTAGCCACACCCGCATGCAGACCTACCACTGTTCCGAATCCTAGGACTAAACGGAGCCCTCCCTTGACACCTAACCCTAGCCCTCGGCCAACTCCTACCACTACCACTAATCCTAGGCCTAACATGAGCCCTAACACTAACACTGCCCGTGGGCCTCTGCCAACCACTAGCCCTTCACCTAACCCTACCCCGAGCACTCCCCCTCGCCCTAGGCCTACGCCTAGCACTACCTCTAGTCCTACCCCTACCCCTGGCCCTACAGCTACACGTACCCATAGGCCCACCCCCATCCCTACCCCTAGCCACAGCTCCAACTCCTGGCCCTAGGCTACTCCTAGGTTTACACCGACACCCACCTCTTGACCTATGTCTACCCCAGCGCTACGCCTACCGCTCCCACTAGCCCTAGCTCGGGCCCTAGACCAACGCCCAGTGCTCACTCAAGTCCGAGGCCTAGAACTTGCCCGTCGCCGACCAGTACACCTTGCCCTACCGTTAGCCAGAGGACTAACCCGTGTCCTACTGAATCACCCTGGACTCACCCTTAGCCACACCCGCATGCAGACCTACCACTGTTCCGAGTCCTAGGACTAAACGGAGCCGTCCCTTGACACCTACCCCTAGCCCTCGGCCAACCCCTTCCACTACCACTAATCCTAGGCCTAACATGAGCCCTAACACTAACACTGCCCGTGGGCCTCTGCCAACCACTAGCCCTTCACCTAACCCTACCCCGAGCACTACCCCTCGCCCTAGGCCTACGCCTAGCACTACCTCTAGTCCTACTCCTACCCCTGGCCCTAATGCTACTCCTAACCATAGGCCCACCCCCATCACTACCCCTAGCCACAGCTCCAACTCCTGGCCTTAGTCCTACTCCTAGGTTTACCCCGACACCCACCTCTTGCCCTATGCGTACCCCAGCGCTACGCCTACCGCTCCCACTAGCCCTAGCTCGGGCCCTAGAGCAACGCCCAGTGCTCACTCTAGTCCGAGGCCTAGCACTTGCCCGTCACCGACCAGTACACCTTGCCCTCCGTTAGCCAGAGCACTAACCCGTGTCCTACGGAATCACCATGGACCCACCCTTAGCCACACCCGAATGCAGCCCTACACCTATTCCGAGTCCTAGGACTAAACGGAGCCCTCCCGTGACACCTACCCTCAGCCCTCGGCAAACCCCTATCACTACCACTAATCCTAGGCCTAACATGAGCTCTAACATTAACACTGCCCGTGAACCGCAGCCAACCACTAGCCCTTCACCTAATCCTACCTTGAGCACTACCCCTCGCCCTAGGCCTACGCCTAGCACTACCTCTAGTCCGACCTCGACCCCTGCCCCTACAGCTACCCCTAACCATAGGCCCAACCCCATCACTACCCCTAGCCACAGCTCCAACTCCTGGCCCTAGGCCTACTCCTAGGTTTACCCCGACACCCACCTCTTGCCTTATGCCTACCCCAGCGCTACACCTACCATTCTCAGTAGCCGTAGCTCGGGCCCTAGACCAACGCCCAGTGCTCACTCTAGTTCCAGGCCTAGCACTTGCCCGTCGCCGACCAGTACACCTTGCCCTACCGTTAGCCAGAGCACTAACCCGTGTCCTACGGAATCACCCTGGACCCACCCTTAGCCACACCCGAATCCAGACCTACAACTGTTTCAAGTCCTAGGACTAAACGAAGCCCTCCCGTGACACCAACCCCTAGCCCTCGGCCAACCCCTACCACTACCACTAATCCTAGGCCTAACATGAGCCCTAACACTAACACTGCCCGTAGGCCTCTGCCAACCACTAGCCCTTCACCTAACCCTACCCAGAGCACTCCCCCTCACCCTAGGCCTACCCCTAGCACTACCTCTAGTCCTACCCCTAGCCCTGGCCCTACAGCTACCCCTACCATAGGCCCACCCCGATCCCTACCCCTAGCCAGAGCTCCAACTCCTGGCCCTAGGCCTACTCCTAGGTTTACCCTGACACCCACCTCTTGCCCTATGCCTACCCCAGCGCTACGCCTACCGATCCCACTAGCCCTAGCTCGGGCCCTAGACCAACGCCCATTGCTCACTCTAGTCCGAGGCCTAGCACTTTCCCGTCGCCGACCAGTACACCTTGCCCTACCGTTAGCCAGAGCACTAACTCGTGTCCTACGGAATCACCCTGGACCCACCCTTAGCCACACCCGAATCCAGCGCTACACCTGTTCCGAGTCCTAGGACTAAACGGAGCCATCCCGGGACACCTACACCTAGCCCTTGGCCAACCCCTACCACTACCACTAATCCTAAGCCTAACATGAGCCCTAACACTAACACTGCCCGTGGACTTCTGCCAACCACTAGCCCTTCATCTAATCCTATCCCGAGCACTACCCATAGCCCTAGGCGTACGCCTAGCACTACGTCTAGTCCTACCCCTACCCCTGGCCCTACAGCTACCCCTACAATAGGCCCACCCCTATCCCTACCCCTAGCAACAGGTCCAACTCCTGGCCCTAGGCCTACTTCTAGGTTTACCCCGACACCCAACTCTTGCCCTATGCCTACCCCAGGGCTACGCCTACCGCTCCCACTAGCCCTAGCTCGGCCCTAGACCAACGCCCAGTGCTCACTCTAGTCCGAAGCCTAGCATTTGCCCGTCCCCGACCAGTACACCTTGCCCTACCGTTAGCCAGAACACTAACCCGTGTCCTACGAAATCACCCTGGACCCACCCTTAGCCACACCCGAATCCAGCCCTACACCTGTTCAGAGTCCTAGGACTAAACGGAGCCCTCCCGTGACACCTACACCTAGCCCTCGGCCAACCCCTACCACTACCACTAATCCTAGGCCTAACATGAGCCCTAACACTAACACTGCCCATGAGCCTCTGCCAACCAGTAGCCCTTCACCTAATCCTACCACGAGCACTACACCCTCGCGCTAGGCCTACGCCTAGCACTACCTCTAGTCGTAACCCTACCCCTGGCCCTACAGCTACCCCTACTCATAAGCCCACCCCCATCCCTACCCCTAGCCACAGCTCCAACTCCTGGCCCTAGGCCTACTCCTAGGTTTACACCGACACCCACCTTTTGCCCTATGCCTACCCCAGCGCTACGCCTACCGCTCCCACTAGCCCTAGCTCGGGACCTAGACCAACGCCCAGTGCTCACTCTAGTCTGAGGCCTAGCACTTGCCCGTCGCCGACCAGTACACCTTGCTTTACCGTTAGCCAGAGCACTAACCCGTGTCCTACTGAATCACCCTGGACCACGCTTAGCCCCACCCGAACACAGCCCTAGACCTGTTCCGAGTCCTAGGACTAAACGGAGCCCTCCCTTGACACCTACCTCTAGGCCTCGGCCAACCCCTACCACTACCACTAATCCTAGGACTAACATGAGCCCTAACACTAACACTGCCCGTGGGCCTCTGCCAACCACTAGCCCTTCACCTAACCCTACCCCGAGCACTCCCCCTCGCCCTAGGCCTATGCCTAGCACTACCTCTAGTCATACCCCTACCCCTGGCCCTACAGCTACACCTAACCATAGGCCCACCCCCATCCCTACCCCTAGCCACAGCTACAACTCCTGGCCCTAGGCCTACTCCTAGGTTTACCCCGACACCAACCTCTTGCCCTATGCCTACCACAGCGCTACGCCTACCGCTCCCACTAGCCCTAGCTCGGGCCCTAGACCAACGCCCAGTGCTCACTCTAGTCCGAGGCCTAGCACTTGCCCGTCGCAGACCAGTACACCTTGCCCTACCGTTAGCCAGAACACTAAACTGTGTCCCACGAAATCACTCTGTACCCACCCTTATCCACACTAGAATCCAGCCCTACCGCTGTTCCGAGTCCTAGGATTAAACGGAGCCCTCCCTTGACACCTACCCCCAGCCCTAGGCCAACCCTTACCACTACAACTAATCCTAGGCCTAACATGAGCCCTAACACTAACACTGCCCGTATGCCTCTGCCAACCACTAGCCCTTCACCTAACCCTACCCAGAGCACTCCCCCTCGCCCTAGGCTTACGCCTAGCACTACCTCTAGTCCTACCCCTACCCCTGGCCCTACAGCTACCCCTACCCATAAGCCCGCCCCCATCCCTACCCCTAGCCACAGCTCCAACTCCTGGCCCTAGGCCTACTCCTAGGTTTACCCCGACACCCACCTCTTGCCCTATGCGTGCCCCAGCGCTACGCCTACCGCTCCCAGTAGCCCTAGCTCGGGCACTAGACCAACGCCCAGTGCTCACTCTAGTCCGAGGCCTAGCACTTGCCCGTCACCGACCAGTACACCTTGCCCTCCGTTAGCTAGAGCACTAACCCGTGTCCTACGGAATCACACTGGACCCACCCTTAGCCACACCCGAATGCAGTCCTACAACTATTCCGAGTCCTAGGACTAAACGGAGCCCTCCCGTGACACCTACCCCTAGCCCTCGGCCAACCCCTATCACTACCACTAATCCTAGGCCTAACATAAGCCCTAACACTAACACTGCCCGTGAACGGCTGCCAACCACTAGCCCTTCACCTAATCCTACCCCGAGCACTACCCCTCGCCCTAGGCCTACGCCTAGCACTACCTCTAGTCCTACCTCGACCCCTGCCCCTACAGCTACCCCTAACCATAGGCCCACCCCCATCACTACCCCTAGCCACAGCTCCACTCCTGGCCCTAGGCCTACTCCTAGATTTACCCCGACACCCACCTCTTGCCCTATGCCTACCCCAGCGCTACACCTACCATTCTCAGTAGCCTTAGCTCGGGCCCTAGACCAACGCCCAGTGCTCACTCTAGTCCGAGGCCTAGCACTTGCCCGTCGCCGACCAGTACACCTTGCCCTACCGTTAGCCAGAGCACTAACCTGTGTCCTACAGAATCACCCTGCACCCACCCTTAGCCACACCCGAATCCAGCCCTACACCTGTTTCAAGTCCTAGGACTAAACGGAGCCCTCCCGTGACACCTACCCCTAGCCCTCGGCAAACCCCTACCACTACCACTAATCCTAGGCCTAACAGGAGCCCTAACACTAACAATGCCCGTGGGCCTCTGCCAACCACTAGCACTTCACCTAACCCTTCCCCGAGCACTCACCCTCGCCCTAGGCCTACGTCTAGCACTACCTCTATTCCTACCCCTACCCCTGGCCCTACAGGTACCCATACCCATACGCCCACCCCCATCCCTACCCCTAGCCACAGCTCCAACTCCTGGCCCTAGGCCTACTCCTAGGTTTACACCGACACCCACCTCTTGCCCTATGCCTACCCCAGCGCTACGCCTACCGCTCCCAGTAGCCCTAGCTCGGGCCCTAGACCAAGGCCCAGTGCTCACTCTAGTCCGAGGCCTAGCACTTGCTTGTCGCAGACCAGTTAGCCAGAGCACCTTGCCCTACCGTTAGCCAGAGCACTAACCCGTGTCCTACGGAATCACACTGGTCCCAACCTTAGCCACACCCGAATCCAGCCCTACACCTGTTTCAAGTCCTAGGACTAAACGGAGTCCTCCCGTGACACCAACCCCTAGCCCTCGGCCAACCCCTACCACTACCACTAATCCTAGGCCTAACATGAGCCCTAACACTAACACTGCCCGTAGGCCTCTGCCAACCAGTAGCCCTTCACCTAACCCTACCCAGAGCACTCCCCCTCGCCCTAGGCCTACGCCTAGCACTACCTCTAGTCCTACCCCTACCCCTGGCCCTAAAGCTACCCCTACCCATAGGCCCACCCCCATCCCTACCCCTAGATAGAGCTCCAACTCCTGGCCTTAGGCCTACCCCTAGGTTTACCCTGACACCCACCTCTTGCCCTATTCCTACCCCAGCGCTACGCCTACCGCTCCCACTAGCCCTAGCTCGGGCCTTAGACCAACGCCCAGTGCTCACTTTATTCCGAGGCCTAGCACTTGCCCGTCGCCGACCAGTACACCTTGCCCTACCGTTACCCAGAACACTAACCTGTGTCCCACGAAATCACCCTGGACCCACCCTTAGCCACACCCGAATCCAGCCCTACACCTGTTCCGAGTCCTAGGACTAACCGGAGTTTTCCTGTGACACCTACCTTTAGCCCTCGGCAAACCCTACCACTACTACTAATCCTAGGCCTAACATGAGCCCTAACACTAACACTGCCCGTTGGCCTCTGCCAACCACTAGCACTTCACCTAACCCTACCCCGAGTACTCCCCCTCGCCCTAGGCCTATGCCTAGCACTACCTCTAGTCCTACCCCTACCCCTGGCCCTACAGCTACCCCTAACCATAGGCCCACCCCCATCCCTACCCCTAGCCACAGCTCCAACTCCTGGCCCTAGGCCTAATCCTAGGTTTACCCCGACACAAAACTCTTGCCCTATGCCTACACCAGCGCTACGCCTACCGCTACCAGTAGCCCTAGCTGGGCCCTAGACCAACGCCCAGTGCTCGCTCTAGTCCGAGGCCTAGCACTTGCCCGTCGCCGACCAGTACACCTTGCCCTACCGTTAGCCAGAGCACTAACCCGTGTCCTAAAGAATCACCCTGGACCCACCCTTAGCCACACATGAATCCAGCCCTACACCTGTTCCGAGTCCTAGGACTAAACGGAGCCCTCCCGTGACACCTACAACTAGCCCTCGGCCAACCCCTACCACTACCACTAATCCTAGGCTTAACATGAGCCCTAACACTAACACTGCCCGTGAGCCTCTGCCAACCACTAGCCCTTCACCTAATCCTACCCCGAGCACTACCCCTCGCCCTAGGCCTACGCCTAGCACTACATCTAGTCCTACCTCTACTCATAAGCCCACTCCCATCCCTACCCCTAGCCACAGCTCCGACTCCTGGCCCTAGGCCTACTCCTAGGTTTACACCGACACCCACCTCTTGCCCTATGCCTACCCCAGCGCTACGCCTACCGCTCCCACTAGCCCTAGCTCGGGCCCTAGTCCAACGCCCAGTGCTCACTCTAGTCGGAGGCCTAGCACTTGCCCGTCGCCAACCTGTACACCTTGCCCTACCGTTAGCTACAGGACTAACCCGTGTCCTACTAAATCACCCTGGAACCACACTTAGCCACACCCGAATCGAGCCCTACACCTGTTTCAAGTCCTAGGACTAAACAGAGCCCTCCCGTGACACCTACTCCTAGCCCTCGGCCAACCTCTACTTCTACCACTAATCCTAGGCCTAACTTGAGTCCTAGCTCTAACACTGCCTGTAGGCCTCTGCCAACCACTAGCCCTTCACCTAACCCTACCCAGAGCACTCCCCTTCGCCCTAGGCCTACGCCTAGCACTACCTCGAGTCCTACCCCTACACCTGGCCCTACAGCTACCCCTAACCATACGCCCACCCCAATCACTACCCCTAGCCACAGCTCCAACTCCTGGCCCTAGGCCTACTCCTAGGTTTACCCCGACACCCACCTCTTGCCCTATGCCTACCCCAGCGCTACACCTACCACTCTCAGTAGTCCTAGCTCTGGCCCTAGACCAACGCCCAGTGCTCACTCTAGTCCGAGGCCTAGCACTTGCCCGTCTCCGACCAGTACACCTTGCCCTACCGTTAGCCAGAGCACTAACCCGTGTCCTACGGAATCACCCTGGACCCACCCTTAGCCACACCCGAATCCAGCCCTACACCTGTTCCGAGTCCTAAGACTAAAGGTAGCCCTCCCGTGACACCTACCCCTAGCCCTTGGCCAACCCCTACCACTACCACTAATCCTAGGCCTAACATGAGCCCTAACACTAACACTGCCCGTGGGCCTCTGCCAACCACTAGCCCTTCACCTAATCCTATTCCGAGCACTACCCATCGCCCTAGGCCTACGCCTAGCACTACGTCTAGTCCTACCCCTACCCATGGCCCTACAGCTACCCCTAACCATAGGCCCACCCCCATCCCTACCCCTAGCCACAGCTCCAACTCCTGGCCCTAGGTCTACTCCTAGGTTTACCCCGACACCCACCTCTTGCCCTATGCCTACCCCAGCGCTACGCCTACCGCTCCCACTAGCCCTAGCTCGGGCCCTAGTACAACGCCCAGTGCTCACTCTAGTCGGAGGCCTAGCACTTGCCCGTCGCCAACCTGTACACCTTGCCCTACCGTTAGCTAGAGGACTAACCCGTGTCCTACTAAATCACCCTGGAACCACACTTAGCCACACCCGAATCCAGCCCTACACCTGTTTCAAGTCCTAGGACTAAACAGAGCCCTCCCGTGACACCTACTCCTAGCCCTCGGCCAACCCCTACCACTACCACTAATCCTAGGCCTAACTTGAGCCCTAGCACTAACACTGCCTGTAGGCCTCTGCCAACCACTAGCCCTTCACCTAACCCTACCCAGAGCACTCCCCCTCGCCCTAGGCCTACGCCTAGCACTACCTCGAGTCCTACCCCTACCCCTGGCCCTAGAGCTACCCCTACCCATAGGCCCACTCCCATTCCTACTTCTAGCCACAGCTCCAACTCCTGACCCTAGGCCTACTCCTATGTTTACCCCGACACCCACCTCTTGCCCTATGCCTACGCCAGCGCTACGCCTACCGCTCCCACTAGCCCTAGCTCGGGACCTAGACCAACGCCCAGTGCTCACTCTAGTCCGAGGCCTAGCACTTGCCCGTCGCCGTCCAGTACACCTTGCCCTACCGTTAGCCAGAGGACTAACCCGTGTACTACGGATTCAACCTGGACCCACCCTTAGCCACACCCGAATCCAGCCCTACGCCTGTTTCAAGTCCTAGGTCTAAACGAAGCCCTCTCGTGACAACTACCCCTAGCCCTCGGCCAACCCCTACCACTACCACTAATCCTAGGCCTAACATGAGCCCTAACACTAACACTGCCCGTGGGCCTCTGCCAACCAATAGCCCTTCACCTAATTTTACCCCGAGCATTACCCCTCGCCCTAGGCCTACGCCTAGCACTACCTGTAGTCCTACCCCTACCCCTGGCCCTACAGCTACCCCTAACCATAGGCCCACCCCCATCACTACCCCTAGCCACAGCTCCAACTCCTGGCCCTAGGCCTACTCCTAGATTTACCCCGACACCCACCTCTTGCCCTATGCCTACCCCAGCGCTACACCTACCACTCTCAGTAGTCCTAGCTCGGGCCCTAAACCAACGCCCAGTGCTCACTCTAGTCCGAGGCCTAGCACTTGCCCGTCCCCGACCAGTACACCTTGCCCTACCGTTAGCCAGAGCACTAACCCGTGTCCTACGGAATCACCCTGGACCCACCCTTAGCCACACCCGAATCCAGCCCTACACCTGTTCCGAGTCCTAAGACTAAACGTAGCCCTCCCGTGACACCTACCCCTAGCCCTTGGCCAACCCCTACCACTACCACTAATCCTAGGCCTAACATGAGCCCTAACACTAACACTGCCCGTGGGCCTCTGCCAACCACTAGCCCTTCACCTAATCCTATTCCGAGCACTACCCATCGCCCTAGGCCTACGCCTAGCACTACGTCTAGTCCTACACCTACCCATGGCCCTACAGCTACCCCTACCCATAGGCCCACCCCCATCCCTACCCCTAGACACAGCTCCAACTCCTGGCCCTAGGTCTACTCCTAGGTTTACCCCGACACCCACTTCTTGCCCTATGCCTACCCCAGCGCTACGCCTGCCGCTCCCACTAGCCCTAGCTCGGGCCCTAGACCAACGCCCAGTGCTCATTCTAGTCCGAGGCCTAGCACTTGCCCGTCGCCGACCAGTACATCTTGCCCTACCGTTAGCCAGAACACTAACCTGTGTCCCACGAAATCACCCAGTACCCACCCTCAGCCACACCCGAAACCAGCCCTACACCTGTTCCGAGTCCTAGGACTAACCGGAGTCCTCCCGGGACACCTATCCCTAACCCTCGGCCAACCCCTACCACTACCACTAATCCTAGGCCTAACATGAGCCTTAACACTAACACTGCCCGTGGGCCTCTGCCAACCACTAGCCCTTCACCTAATCCTACCCCGAGCACTACCCCTCGCCCTAGGCCTACGCCTAGCACTACCTCTAGTCCTACACCTACCCCTGGCCCTACAGCTACCCCTAACCATAGGCCCACCCCCATCACTACCCCTAGCCACAGCTCCAACTACTGGACCTAGTCCTACTCCTAGGTTTACCCCGACACCCACTTCTTGCCCTATGCCTACCCCAGCGCTACACCTACCACACTCAGTAGGCCTAGCTCGGGCCCTAGACCAATGCCCAGTGCTCACTCTAGTCCGAGGCCTAGCACTTGCCCGTCGCCGACCAGTACACCTTGCCCTACCGTTAGCCAGAGCACTAACCCGTGTCCTATGGAATCACCCTGGACCCACTCTTAGCCACACCTGAATCCAGCCCCACACCTGTTCCGAGTCCTAAGACTATACGTAGCCCTTCCTTGACACCTACCCCTAGCCCTCGGCCAACCCCTACCACTGCCACTAATCCTAGGCCTAACATGAGCCCTAACACTAACAATGCCCCTGGGCCTCTGCCAACCACTAACACTTCACCTAACCCTACCCCGAGCACTCACCCTCGCCCTAGGCCTACGCCTAGCACTACCTCTAGTCCTACCCCTACCCCTGGCCCTACAGCTACCCCTACTCATAAGACCACCCCCATCCCTAACCCTAGCCACAGCTCCAACTCCTGGCCCTAGGCCTACTCTTAGGTTTACACCGACACCCACCTCTTGCCCTATGCCTACACCAGCGCTACGCCTACCGCTCCCACTAGCCCTAGCTCTGCCCTAGACCAACGCCCAGTGCTCACTCTAGTCCGAGGCCTAGCATTTGCCCGTCCCCACCAGTACACCTTGCCCTACCGTTAGCCAGAGCACTAACCCGTGTCCTACGGAATCACCCTGGACCCACCCTTAGCCACACCCGAATCCAGCCGTACACCTGTTTTGAATCCTAGGACTAAACGGAGCCCTCCCGTGACACCTACACCTAGCCCTCGGCCAACCCCTACCACTACCACTAATCCTAGGCCTAACATGAGCCCTAACACTATCACTGCCCGTGGGCCTCTGCCAACCACTAGCCCTTCTCCTAATCCTACCCCGAGCACTACCCATCGCCCTAGGCCTACGCCTAGCACTACCTCTAGTCCTAACCCTACCCCTGGCCCTACAGCTACCCCTACCCATAGGCCCAGCCCCATCGCTACCCCTAGCCACAGCTCCAAATCCTGGCCCTAGGCCTACTCCTAGGTTTACCCCGACACCCACCTCTTGTTTAATGCCTACCACAGCGCTACGCCTACCGCTCCCACTAGTCCTAACTCGGGCCCTAGACCAACGCCCAGTGCTCATTCTAGTCCGAGGCCTAGCACTTGCCCGTCGCCGACCAGTACACCTTGCCCTACCTTTACCCAGAACACTAACCTGTGTCCCACGAAATCACCCTGGACCCACCCTTAGCCACACCCGAATCCAGCCCTACACCTGTTCCGAGTCCTAGGACTAACCGGAGTTTTCCTGTGACACCTACCTTTAGTCCTCGGCAAACCCCTACCACTACTACTAATCCTAGGCCTAACATGAGCCCTAACACTAACACTGCCCGTTGGCCTCTGCCAACCACTAGCACTTCACCTAACCCTACCCCGAGTACTCCCCCTCGCCCTAGGCCTACGCCTAGCACTACCTCTAGTCCTACCCCTACCCCTGGCCCTACAGCTACCCCTAACCATAGGCCCACCCCCATCTTTACCCCTAGCCACAGCTCCAACTCCTGGCCCTAGGCCTAATCCTAGGTTTAGCCCGACACAAAACTCTTGCCCTATGCCTACACCAGCGCTACGCCTACCGCTACCAGTAGCCCTAGCTCGGGCCCTAGACCAACGCCCAGTGCTCGCTCTAGTCCGAGGCCTAGCACTTGCCCGTCGCCGACCAGTACACCTTGCCCTACCGTTAGCCAGAGCACTAACCCGTGTCCTACGGAATCACCCTGGACCCACCCTTAGCCACACATGAATCCAGCCCTACACCTGTTCCGAGTCCTAGGACTAAACGGAGCCCTCCCGTGACACCTACAACTAGCCCTCGGCCAACCCCTACCACTACCACTAATCCTAGGCTTAACATGAGCCCTAACACTAACACTGCCCGCGAGCCTCTGCCAACCACTAGCCCTTCACCTAATCCTACCCCGAGCACTACCCCTCGCCCTAGGCCTACGCCTAGCACTCCATCTAGTCCTACCTCTACTCATAAGCCCACTCCCATCCCTACCCCTAGCCACAGCTCCGACTCCTGGCCCTAGGCCTACTCCTAGGTTTACACCGACACCCACCTCTTGCCCTATGCCTACCGCAGCGCTACGCCTACCGCTCCCACTAGCCCTAGCTCGGGCCCTAGTCCAACGCCCAGTGCTCACTCTAGTCGGAGGCCTAGCACTTGCCCGTCGCCAACCTGTACACCTTGCCCTACCGTTAGCTAGAGGACTAACCCGTGTCCTACTAAATCACCCTGGAACCACACTTAGCCACACCCGAATCGAGCCCTACACCTGTTTCAAGTCCTAGGACTAAACAGAGCCCTCCCGTGACACCTACTCCTAGCCCTCGGCCAACCCCTACCACTACCACTAATCCTAGGCCTAACATGAGCCCTAACACTAACACTGCCCGTGGGCCTCTGCCAACCAATAGCCCTTCACCTAATTTTACCCCGAGCATTACCCCTCGCCCTAGGCCTACGCCTAGCACTACCTCTAGTCCTACCCCTACCCCTGGCCCTACAGCTACCCCTAACCATAGGCCCACCCCCATCACTACCCCTAGCCACAGCTCCAACTCCTGGCCCTAGGCCTACTCCTAGATTTACCCCGACACCCACCTCTTGCCCTATGCCTATTTCAGCGCTACACCTACCACTCTCAGTAGCCCTAGCTCGGGCCCTAGACCAACGCCCAGTGCTCACTCTAGTCCGAGGCCTAGCACTTGCCCGTTGCTGACCAGTACACCTTGCCCTACCGTTAGCCAGAGCACTAACCCGTGTCCTACGGAATCACCCTGGACCCACACTTAGCCACACCCGAATCCAGCCCTACACCTGTTCCGAGTCCTAAGACTAAACGTAGCCCTCCCGTGACACCTACCCCTAGCCCTCGGCCAACCCCTACCACTACCACTAATCTTAGGCCTAACATGAGACCTAACACTAACAATGCCCATGGGCCTCTGCCAACCACTAGCACTTCACCTAACCCTACAAGAGCACTCACCTTCGCCCTAGGCTTACGCCTAGCACTACCTCTAGTCCTACCCCTACCCCTGGCCCTACAGCTACCCCTAACCATAGGCCCCCCCAAATCCCTACCCCTAGCCACAGCTCAAATCCTGGCCCTAGGCCTACTCCTAGGTTTACCCCGACACCCACTTCTTGCCCTATGCGTACTCCAGCGCTACGCCTACCGCTCCCAGTAGCCCTAGCTCGGGCCCTATACCAACGCCAGGTGCTCACTCTAGTCCGAGGCCTAGCACTTGCCCGTGAACGACCAGTACACCTTGCCCTACCGTTAGCCAGAACACTAACCTGTGTCCCACGAAATTACCCTGTACCCACCCTTCGCCACACCCGAAAGCAGCCCTACACCTGTTCCGAGTCCTAGGACTAACCGGAGTTTTCCCGTGACACCTACTCCTAACCCTCGGCCAACCCCTACCACTACCACTAATCCTAGGCCTAACATGAGCCCTAACACTAACACTGCCCGTGGGCCTCTGCCAACCACTAGCCCTTCACCTAATCCTACCCCGAGCACTACCCCTCGCCCTAGGCCTACGCCTAGCACTACCTCTAGTCCTACACCTACCCCTGGCCCTACAGCTACCCCTAACCATAGGCCCACCCCCATCACTACACCTAGCCACAGCTCCAACTCCTGGACCTAGTCCTACTCCTAGGTTTACCCCGACACCCACTTCTTGCCCTATGCCTACCCCAGCGCTACACCTACCACACTCAGTAGGCCTAGCTCGGGCCCTAGACCAATGCCCAGTGCTCACTCTAGTCCGAGGCCTAGCACTTGCCCGTCGCCGACCAGTACACCTTGCCCTACCGTTAGCCAGAGCACTAAACCGTGTCCTATGGAATCACCCTGGACCCACTCTTAGCCACACCTGAATCCAGCCCTACACCTGTTTCGAGTCCTAAGACTATACGTAGCCCTTCCTTGACACCTACCCCTAGCCCTCGGCCAACCCCTACCACTGCCACTAATCCTAGGCCTAACATGAGCCCTAACACTAACAATGCCCCTGGGCCTCTGCCAACCACTAGCACTTCACCTAACCCTACCGAGAGCACTCCCCCTCGCCCTAGGCCTACGCCTAGCACTACCTCTAGTCCTACCCCTACCCCTGGCCCTACAGCTACCCCTACTCATAAGCCCACCCCCATCCCTACCTTTAGCCACAGCTCCAACTCCTGGCCCTAGGCCTACTCTTAGGTTTACACCTACACGTACCTCTTGCCCTATGCCTACACAAGCGCTACGCCTACCGCTCCCACTAGCTCTAGCTCTGCCCTCGACCAACGCCCAGTGCTCACTCTAGTCCGAGGCCTAGCATTTGCCCGTCCCCGACCAGTACACCTTGCCCTACCGTTAGCCAGAGCACTAACCCGTGTCCTACGGAATCACCCTGGAACCACCCTTAGCGATACCCGAATCCAGCCGTACAACTGTTTTGAATCCTAGGACTAAACGGAGCCCTCCCGTGACAGCTACACCTAGCCCTCGGCCAACCCCTACCACTACCACTAATCCTAGGCCTAACATTAGCCCTAACACTAACACTGCCCGTGGGCCTCTGCCAACCACTAGCCCTTCTCCTAATACTACCCCGAGCACTACCCATCGCCCTAGGCCTACGCCTAGCACTACCTCTAGTCCTAACCCTACCCCTGGCCCTACAGCTACCCCTACCCATTGGCCCACCCCCATCGCTACCCCTAGCCACAGCTCCAACTCCTGGCCCTAGGCCTACTCCTAGGTTTACCCCGACACCCACCTCTTGCCCTATGCCTACACCAGCGCTAAGCCTACCGCTCCCACTAGTCCTAGCTCGGGCCCTAGACCAACGCCCAGTGCTCATTCTAGTCCGAGGCCTAGCACTTGCCCGTCGCCGACCAGTACACCTTGCCCTACCGTTACCCAGAACATTAATCTGTGTCCCACGAATTCACCCTGGACCCACCCTTAGCCACACCCGAATCCAGCCCTACACCTGTACCGAGTCCTAGGACTAACCGGAGTTTTCCTGTGACACCTACCTTTAGCCCTCAGCAAACCCCTACCACTACTACTAATCCTAGGCCTAACATGAGCCCTAACACTAACACTGCCCGTTGGCCTCTGCCAACCACTAGCACTTCACCTAACCCTACCCCGAGTACTCCCCCTCGCACTAGGCCTACGCCTAGCACTACCTCTAGTCCTACCCCTACCCCTGGCCCTACAGCTACCCCTAACCATAGGCCCACCCCCATCCCTACCCCTAGCCACAGCTCCAACTCCTGGCCCTAGGCCTAATCCTAGGTTTACCCCGACACAAAACTCTTGCCCTATGCCTACACCAGCGCTACGCCTACCGCTACCAGTAGCCCTAGCTCGGGCCCTAGACCAACGCCCAGTGCTCGCTCTAGTCCGAGGCCTAGCACTTGCCCGTCGCCGACCAGTACACCTTGCCCTACCGTTAGCCAGAGCACTAACCCGTGTCCTACGGAATCACCCTGGACCCACCCTTAGCCACACATGAATCCAGCCCTACACCTGTTCCGAGTCCTAGGACTAAACGGAGCCCTCCCGTGACACCTACAACTAGCCCTCGGCCAACCCCTACCACTACCACTAATCCTAGGCTTAACATGAGCCCTAACACTAACACTGCCCGTGAGCCTCTGCCAACCACTAGCCCTTCACCTAATCCTACCCCGAGCACTACCCCTCGCCCTAGGCCTACGCCTAGCACTACATCTAGTCCTACCTCTACTCATAAGCCCACTCCCATCCCTACCCCTAGCCACAGCTCCGACTCCTGGCCCTAGGCCTACTCCTAGGTTTACACCGACACCCACCTCTTGACCTATGCCTACCCCAGCGCTACGCCTACCGCTCCCACTAGCCCTAGCTCGGGCCCTAGTCCAACGCCCAGTGCTCACTCTAGTCGGAGGCCTAGCACTTGCCCGTCGCCAACCTGTACACCTTGCCCTACCGTTAGCTAGAGGACTAACCCGTGTCCTACTAAATCACCCTGGAACCACACTTAGCCACACCCGAATCCAGCCCTACACCTGTTTCAAGTCCTAGGACTAAACAGAGCCCTCCCGTGACACCTACTCCTACCCCTCGGCCAACCCCTACTTCTACCACTAATCCTAGGCCTAACTTGAGCCCTAGCACTAACACTGCCTGTAGGCCTCTGCCAACCAGTAGCCCTTCACCTAACCCTACCCAGAGCACTCCCCCTCGCCCTAGGCCTACGCCTAGCACTACCTCGAGTCCTACCCCTACACCTGGCCCTACAGCTACCCCTAACCATACGCCCACCCCCATCACTACCCCTAGCCACAGCTCCAACTCCTGGCCCTAGGCCTACTCCTAGGTTTACCCCGACACCCACCTCTTGCCCTATGCCTACCCCAGGGCTACACCTACCACTCTCAGTAGTCCTAGCTCGGGCCCTAGACCAACGCCCAGTGCTCACTCTAGTCCGAGGCCTAGCACTTGCCCGTCCCCGACCAGTACACCTTGCCCTACAGTTAGCCAGAGCACTCACCCGTGTCCTACGGAATCACCCTGGACCCACCCTTAGCCACACCCGAATCCAGCCCTACACCTGTTCCGAGTCCTAAGACTAAACGTAGCCCTCCCGTGACACCTACCCCTAGCCCTTGGCCAACCCCTACCACTACCACTAATCCTAGGCCTAACATGAGCCCTAACACTAACACTGCCCGTGGGCCTCTGCCAACCACTAGCCCTTCACCTAATCCTATTCCGAGCACTACCCATCGCCCTAGGCCTACGCCTAGCACTACGTCTAGTCCTACACCTACCCATGGCCCTACAGCTACCCCTACCCATAGGCCCACCCCCATCCCTACCCCTAGCCACAGCTCCAACTCCTGGCCCTAGGTCTACTCCTAGGTTTACCCCGACACCCACCTCTTGCCATATGCCTACCCCAGCGCTACGCCTACCGCTCCCTCTAGCCCTAGCTCGGGCCCTAGACCAACGCCCAGTGCTCATTCTAGTCCGAGGCCTAGCACTTGCCCGTCGCCGACCAGTACACATTGCCCTACCGTTAGCCAGAACACTAACCTGTGTCCCACGAAATCACCCTGGACCCACCCTTAGCCACACCCGAATCCAGCCCTACAACTGTTCCGAGTCCTAGGACTAACCGGAGTCCTCCCGTGACACCTACCACTAGCCCTCGGGAATCCCCTACCACTACCACTAATCCTAGGCCTAACATGAGCCCTAACACTAACACTGCCCGTGGGCCTCTGCCTACCACTAGTCTTTCATCTAACCTTACCCCGAGCACTCCCCCTCGCCCTAGGCTTACGCCTAGCACTACCTCCAGTCCTACCCCTACCCCTGGCCCCACAGCTACCCCTAACCATAGGCCCACCCCAATCCCTACCCCTAGCCACAGCTCCAACTCCTGACCCTAGGCCTACTCCTAGGTTTACCCCGACACCCACCTCTTGCCCTATGCTTACCCCAGCGCTATGCCTACCGGTCCCACTAGCCCTAGCTCGGGCCCTAGACCAACGCCCAGTGCTCATTCTAGTCCGAGGCCTAGCACTTGCCCGTCGCCGACCAGTACACCTTGCCCTACCGTTAGCCAGAACACTAACCTGTGTCCCACGAAATCACCCAGTACCCACCCTCAGCCACACCTGAAACCAGCCCTACACCTGTTCCGAGTCCTAGGACTAACCGGAGTCCTTCCGGGACACCTATCCCTAACCCTCGGCAAACCCATACCACTACCACTAATCCTAGGCCTAACATGAGCCCTAACACTAACACTGCCCGTGGGCCTCTGCCAACCACTAGCCCTTCACCTAATCCTACCCCGAGCACTACCCCTCGCCCTAGGCCTACGCCTAGCACTACCTCTAGTCCTACACCTACCCCTGGCCCTACAGCTACCCCTAACCATAGGCCCACCCCCATCACTACCCCTAGCCACAGCTCCAACTACTGGACCTAGTCCTACTCCTAGGTTTACCCCGACACCCACTTCTTGCCCTATGCCTACCCCAGCGCTACACCTACCACACTCAGTAGGCCTAGCTCGGGCCCTAGACCAATGCCCAGTGCTCACTCTAGTCCGAGGCCTAGCACTTGCCCGTCGCCGACCAGTACACCTTGCCCTACCGTTAGCCAGAGCACTAACCCGTGTCCTATGGAATCACCCTGGACCCACTCTTAGCCACACCTGAATCCAGCCCTACACCTGTTCCGAGTCCTAACACTATACGTAGCCCTTCCTTGACACCTACCCCTAGCCCTCGGCCAACCCCTACCACTGCCACTAATCCTAGGCCTAACATGAGCCCTAACACTAACAATGCCCCTGGGCCTCTGCCAACCACTAGCACTTCACCTAACCCTACCCCGAGCACTCACCCTCGCCCTAGGCCTACGCCTAGCACTACCTCTAGTCCTACCCCTACCCCTGGCCCTACAGCTACCCCTACTCATAAGACCACCCCCATCCCTAACCCTAGCCACAGCTCCAACTCCTGGCCCTAGGCCTACTCCTAGGTTTACACCGACACCCAACTCTTGCCCTATGCCTACCCCAGTGCTACGCCTACCGGTCCCACTAGCCCTAGCTCGGGCCCTAGACCAACGCCCAGTGCTCACTCTAGTCTGAAGCCTAGCATTTTTCCTTCCCCGACCAGTACACCTTGCCCTACCGGTAGCCAGAGCACTAACACGTGTTCTATGGAATCACCCTGGCGCCACCCTTAGCCACACCCGAATCCAGCCCTACACCTGTTCTGAGTCCTAGGACTAAACGGAGCCCTCCCGTGACACCTACACCTAGCCCTCGCCCAACCCCTACCACTACCAATAATCCTAGGCCTAACATGAGCCCTAACACTAACACTGCCCGTAAGCCTCTGCCAACCATTAGCCCTTCCCCTAATCCTACCCCGAGCACTACCCCTCGCCCTAGGCCTACGCCTAGCACTACCTCTAGTCCTACCCCTACCCCTGGCCCTACAGCTACCCCTAACCATAGGCCCACCCCCATCCCTACCTCTAGCCACAGCTCCAACTCCTGGCCCTAGGCCTAATCCTAGGTTTACCCCGACACAAAACTCTTGCCCTATGCCTACACCAGCGCTACGCCTACCGCTACCAGTAGCCCTAGCTCGGGCCCTAGACCAACGCCCAGTGCTCGCTCTAGTCCGAGGCCTAGCACTTGCCCGTCGCCGACCAGTACACCTTGCCCTACCGTTAGCCAGAGCACTAACCCGTGTCCTACGGAATCACCCTGGACCCACCCTTAGCCACACATGAATCCAGCCCTACACCTGTTCCGAGTCCTAGGACTAAACGGAGCCCTCCCGTGACACCTACAACTAGCCCTCGGCCAACCCCTACCACTACCACTAATCCTAGGCTTAACATGAGCCCTAACACTAACACTGCCCGTGAGCCTCTGCCAACCACTAGCCCTTCACCTAATCCTACCCCGAGCACTACCCCTCGCCCTAGGCCTACGCCTAGCACTACATCTAGTCCTACCTCTACTCATAAGCCCACTCCCATCCCTACCCCTAGCCACAGCTCCGACTCCTGGCCCTAGGCCTACTCCTAGGTTTACACCGACACCCACCTCTTGACCTATGCCTACCCCAGCGCTACGCCTACCGCTCCCACTAGCCCTAGCTCGGGCCCTAGTCCAACGCCCAGTGCTCACTCTAGTCGGAGGCCTAGCACTTGCCCGTCGCCAACCTGTACACCTTGCCCTACCGTTAGCTAGAGGACTAACCCGTGTCCTACTAAATCACCCTGGAACCACACTTAGCCACACCCGAATCCAGCCCTACACCTGTTTCAAGTCCTAGGACTAAACAGAGCCCTCCCGTGACACCTACTCCTAGCCCTCGGCCAACCCCTACTTCTACCACTAATCCTAGGCCTAACTTGAGCCCTAGCACTAACACTGCCTGTAGGCCTCTGCCAACCAGTAGCCCTTCACCTAACCCTACCCAGAGCACTCCCCCTCGCCCTAGGCCTACGCCTAGCACTACCTCGAGTCCTACCCCTACACCTGGCCCTACAGCTACCCCTAACCATACGCCCACCCCCATCACTACCCCTAGACACAGCTCCAACTCCTGGGCCAAAGCCTACTTCGAGGTTTACCTTGACTCCCACCCCTTGCTCTATGCCTACCCCAGCGCTACGCCTATCGCTCCCACTAGCCCTAGCTCGGGCACTAGACCAACGCCCAGTGCTCATCTAGTCAGAGGTCTGCCACTTGCCCGAGGCCGACCAGTACACCTTGCCCTACCGTTAGCCTGTGCAGTAACCCGTGTCCTACGAAATCACCCTGGACTTACCCTTTCCACACCCTAATCCAGCCCTACATCCGTTCGGAGTCCTAGGACTACCCGGAGCCCTCCCGTGACAGTTACCCCTAGACCTCGCCCATCCCCTAACACTACCACTAGTCCTAGGCCTAACATGAGCCCTAACCCTAACACTGCCCGTGGGCCTCTGCCAACCACTAGCCCTTCACCTAACCTTACCCCGAGCACTACCCCTCGCCCTAGGCTTACGCGTAGCACTACCTCTGGTCCTACCCCTACCCGTGGCCCTTCAGCTCCCCCTATTTATAGGCCCACACCCATACCTACCCCTAGCCACAGCTCCCACTCTTGGCCCTAGGCCTACTCCGAGGTTTACCTCGACACCCACCCCTTGCCCTATGCCTACCCCAGCGTCACGCCTACCGCTCCCACTAGCCCTAGCTTGGGCCCTAGACCAACGCCCATGGCTCCCACTAGTCCGAGGCCTAGAACTTGCCCGTCGCTGACCAGTACACTTTGCCCTTGTTAGGGTTAGAATTACGGTTAGGGTTAGGGTTAGGGTTAGGATTAGGGTTTAGGGTTAGGGTTAGGGTTAGGGTTGGTGTTAGGGTTAGGGTTAGGGTTAGTGTTAGGGTTGGTGTTAGGTTTAGGTTTAGGGTTAGGGTTAGGGTTAGGGTTAGGGTTGGTGTTAGGGTTAGGGTTAGGGTTAAGGTTAGGGTTAGGATTAGGGTTAGGGTTGGTGTTAGGTTTAGGGTTAGGGTTAGGGTTAGTGTTAGGGTTAGGGTTGATGTTAGGGTTAGGGTTAGGGTTAGGGTTAGTATTAGGGTTAGGTTACCCCGAGCACTACCCCTCGCCCTAGGCCTACGCCTGGCACTACCTCTGGTCCTACCGCTACCCCTGGCCCTACAGCTCCCCCTACCCATGGGCCCACCCCCATCCCTACCCCTAGCCACAGCTCCCACTCCTGGTCCTAGGCCTACTCCGAGGTTTACCCCGAAACCCACCCCTTGCCCTTTGCCTACCCCAACGCTACGCCTACCGCTCCCACTAGCTTTACCTCGGGCCCTAGACCAACGCCCAGTGCTCACTCTAGTCCGAAGCCTAGCACTTGCCCGACGCCAACCGGTACACCTTGCCCTACCGATAGCCAGAGCACTAACCCGTGTCCTACGAAATCACCCTGAACCCACCATTAGCCACACCCTAATCCAGCCCTACATCCGTCCGGAGTCCTAGGACTACCCGGAGCCCTCCCGTGACAGTTACCCCTAGTCCTCGCCCATCCCCTACCACTACCACTAGTCCTAGGCCTAACATGAGCCCTAAACCTAACACTGCCCGTGGGCCTCTGCCAACCACTAGCCCTTCAACTAACCCTACACCGAGCACTACCCCTCGCCCTAGGCTTACGCCTAGCACTACCTCTGGTCCTACCCCTACCCCTGGCCCTACAGCTCCCCCTACTTATAGGCCCACCCCCATCCCTACCCCTAGCCACAACTCCAACCTCTGGCCCAAAGCCTACTCCGAGGTTTACCCCGACACCCACCCCTTGCCCTATGCCTACCCCAGTGCTACGCCTACCGATCCCTCTAGCCCTACCTCGGGCCCTAGACCAACGCCCAGTGCTCCCTCTAGTCCGAGGCCTACCACCTGCCCGACGCCGACCAGTACACCTTGCCCTACCGTTAGCCAAAGCACTAACCCGTGTCCTACGAAATCACCCTGGACCCACCCTTACCACACTCTAATCCAGCCCTACACCCGTTTTGAGTCCTAGGACTACCCGCAGCCCTTCCCTGACACCTACCCCTAGCCCTCGGCCAACCCCTACCACTACCACTAGTCCTAGGCCTAACATGAGCCCTAAGACTAACACTGCCCGTGGGCATCAGCCAACCACAAGCCCTTCACCTAACCCTACACAGAGCACTACCCCTCGCCCTAGGCTAACGGCTAGCACTACCTCTGGTCCTACCGCTTCCCCTGGCCCTACAGCTCCCCCCACTTATAGGCCCACCCCCATCCGTACCCCTAGCCACAGCTCCAACTCCTGGCAGTAGGCCTACTCAGAGGTTTACCCCGACACACACCCCTTGCCCTATGCCTACCCCAGCGCTATGCCTTCCGCTCCCACTAGCCCAGGCTCGGGCCCTAGACCAACGCCCATGGCTCCCTCTAGTCCGAGGCCTAGACTTGACCGTCGCTGACCAGTACACCTTGTCCTTGTTAGGGTTAGGGTTAGGGTTAGGGTTGGTGTTAGGTTTAGGGTTAGGATTAGGGTTAGGTTTAGGGTTAGGGTTGGTGTTAGGGTTAGGGTTAGGGTTAGGGTTAGGGTTAGGGTTGGTGTTAGGTTTAGGGTTAGGGTTAGGGTTAGGGTTAGGGTTAGGTTTAGGGTTTAGGGTTAGGGTTAGGGTTAGGGTTGGTGTTAGGGTTAGGGTTTGGGTTAGGGTTAGGGTTGGTGTTAGGTTTAGGTTTAGGGTTAGGGTTAGGGTTAGGGTTGGTGTTAGGGTTAGGGTTAGTGTTAGGATTAGGGTTAGGTTTACGGTTAGGTTACCCTGAGCACTACCCCTCGCCCTAGGCCTACGCCTAGCCCTACCTCTGGTCCTACCCCTACCCCTGGCCCTACAGCTCTCCCTACCCATAGGCCCACCCCTATCCCTACCCCTAGCCACAACTCCAACTCCTGGCCCAAAGCCTACTCCGA